>NW_010537990.1:0-52098 GCF_000687285.1 Phaethon lepturus | reverse complement strand
GGGCTCACAGCGGGGGCGCTTCCCCGGCCGCCTCTCGCCCGGGATCCCGGTGGCGGTGTCCTGCACTCCCCCGTCTCTCCCGTTTCGCAGCAGTTGAGCCGATTAAACCCTGCTCGTGTGTGCGGGCATGTGGAGAGACGGATCATCTATTTCCCTCCGGTTTCTAAGGGGAGCCAGTGTTTTGTTCCTAATATAGAAACGCCTATCAATAACAGGCTGCTTTCTTTAGTGATGGCTTCTGCCGCAGTGTGAAAGCTGAACTTTAAGAGGAGCAGGGCTCTTGCATTTTTCGTTCGTGCGTTGGAGAGCACTAAAAACCCGAATCCATGTTGCTTTGTTCTGTTGTGGGTATGTGGGAGGGGGTTGGTGCTGAGGGAGATAACTTTCACTTGGGGCGGGGGGGGGAATGGAAGGGAAACTGGCTGTGAAGTTTCCTCAAAATGGATGCTTTGTGCATGTTGAACTTCATAGCAGTCTGATTGGAATCTCAAAACGTTAGCCAAATAAGGAAAGGCTGTGGCAATCCGGAGATAATGCGGGTTTGCCTGAATAGTTTTTGTTTCTCTAGAAGGCCAAAAGCTTCCACACACTATTTGCTTTTTGGATATCCAGTGAATCTAAAAGTGATCTTTGACAGGCTAGCTTCTTAAGTTTAGAAGTTGCTCACTAGTGTTTTGTTTGTTTTTTAAAATGATCTTAATGATTATGAGATGTAGGTTGATCAAGTAGAAATCTTCCCAAAATGGGTAGGTGAGGTAATTAGGACGTTGTTATACAGTGCTTTCCTTAAATTCGCCACCTCATTTTTGTTTAATGTTAATTTTCTCCATCCCATATAGATTTTTTTCAAGGATGTGAGGAGCTAGAAATACATGTTGCCCATAATACTGGATAGAATCCCCTTCTGAACAGAAGTTATAAAATTCTACTACTCTCTGCTCTATTTCCTGTGTCTGAGTTGTCACTTTGCTCCCCTGTACAGGATATTGGTTTACTTTCAGTTGCGAACTGCACTGGAAGAATGAATGTGTGTTGTGGTTAAGCCTGTCGGCATGTTACTGCAGCATGGTTACCTGACTTCAGGCTAGCCTGTTGCTTCATAGCAAGATTTTATGTATTTACCCTTCTCTAATCGAGTTATGATTGCTTCATGCTTCCAGAGAGCTCTGTCTTAGAAGTCATACCTTAACTGGTTAGATCGTTGGGTCTACAAGTTGCTGTACTCCAGTGATTGGTAGGAAAGGATGACGTTTAGCTTAACTCTATTGTTAGAGTAAGAGATGAATGGTGTTACCTCTTCATGAAATCCAGATGGCATTTTCAAAATATCTTTGATACTATATACAACAAAGCTTTCATCAAGATCATTCTGAGTTTATTCTCCCCTTCTTTTTACCTGTAGTCAGCTTGCAGTTTGGAAGGGCAAAGTCTAAGGGAACAGAGGTAAAGATTTACTACATCATTGCTAAAACTCTTGCTCACTCTCCTCCTCTCCCCCTTCCCCTCCTCTGTTGATACCAAAGAGCCTTTTCTGGTTTTATGATATTAAAAGCAAATAAGATCAATTGTGAAGTTATAATCCTTTTGAGGCAGTCCAGTAAATGAATGTTGCCTGTTGCTATGAAGAAAAAGCATATAACAAATCCCTGCCCATGACCAGCTCTAAATGGTTTCACTTCATTATCATCAATAAATCCTATTTTCCTCTAATATGCCATAGAAAAGCTGCAAATTGTACGTGGTTCATCCTATCAGATTTGGCTGTGGCATGGAATAAAGTTGTATCTGTTTCCCAAGGAAACTCTTCAAAAACTTGTCATTGTTCATGACAGAGTTTTGACTGACTGGTGCCAATTGTGTCGAAGTCCCTTGTGTTTAAGACTGTCATGGTTTGCTGTTGCTTTGTGGTTTTTTTTCCTTTTTTTTTTTGGGGGGGGGGGTGTTGTCTGTCAGATCCCATGTAGACTTTACTGCTTCACAAGAATAAATTTATCTCAGCAAAGATAAAGTGACTCTACCTTTTTTGGATTTTGTCCTTTTTGCTTGCATCTAACTTTTTTGTGGTTATTGAGAACAAATGCATATGTCTGAAGTAGCAATAGAATTAAATATTTAATATACTAGTCAGCCTTTGTTTTTCCTGCTAGATATGACAGTTATAGGAAGAGACTTAAGCTGTGTTTTCTTTTCCACAGCCCGGGTGGTTGGAAGTGCTGAGGGGAAAGTACCATTAATCCTTAAATTCTGGTGAACTTCAGCTCTGATCTTTAATGGAGCATCAAGCTTTGTTACTAAAGCCATTAGTTAAACTTTTCCTGTATCAGTGGAGTAGAATGTCATCACCATCAGAAAGTTTTAGGTAGAATTATTTCTCTTAATGCACATGGGAAGAAAAAATTACAATTGGATTGGTAGCTCAGAGGAGGAAGGGGGAACAAAATGTATGCAGGTACTTCATCTCTTGACACTGCTGATTGAGTGATTTTTGGTTTATATTTGCATGTGCATAAATGAGTGGACTTGAGTGCATCATATCTGAGGACGTCAAATTTCTTCGATTTAAAGATCTTGCAGAAGGGGAAGAATTTGCCATTGGATGATGATTATTCCTGTATGTAATGTTGGGTTCAAGTGTCATTCTCTTGAAGAACTTGTTTTAGCTTAAGTTCAGGTTAGGCCTTCAACATGAAGGATGAAACTGGGTATACCATTTTTCTATCTATGAGAGGTATATGCAATGTAGGATATTGCAGCAGAGTAGTATGTGTTCTGCTGCAATATCCTGCATTACATACACATTGTGTGTATATTTCTGTAAGACCAGAAAACTTACTTTTAAATTAGACCTTAAATTTACAATCGGCTGTCTGTTCCATTGATTTAGTGGAAGTTGAAGTTGATTGTTTTTAAACATTGCATTCCCAGACAGTTGTCACACAGGATGAGATCTAACTTCCAGGTAGTGCAGCTTCTCTAATCTGCCTTAACAATTGAATGTAAGGAGCAAAAAAAGAAGCCTAAAGGTGAGCTGTGACCTGGCAGATTATAATAGTTTTGGGGGTATGGGGGGGTGTGGCATATTCTGAAGTTGTTGATATTGTTAAGAAGAGACTATATACTGTTTTCAATAAAAACAGGTTTTATTTGTTTATTTGCAGACATAATTATTCAGAGTGGGATTCAATTCTATCATCCTGAAAGCTTAGCATCTGTCTTTCCTCAGAGTTTGGACTCTCTTCTGCTCTTTCCTTGCCTTCCATGAAGGAGAACTTGGTTCACTATCTCTGATTGGATTTTGTTGCTTAAGTGACTGAAAATAGTTTGTCTAAAAGTTACGTAGAGCTTTGTACAGGAAAGAGGAGCCCACCCTTTCTGGGCAGCACCATGGGAAGGCTGCATGTGATGGGGAGGGACCGTGAAGTGACCAGTTTCCTGGAAGGCTGGATTTCCTCTGCAGGCTGCTCCCCTGGGAGCATGGGCTGTGCACTGTGGAGTACCTGCACGCTCCTGATAAAGAAGGCGGCTGAGATTAGGCTGTGGTTAGGTATGACAATGTATGCAGCCTGCTTTTTGGCTGCTCTTTTTCTTCGAGGCTGCTCAGGTTTCAGAGGTGGTAACCTGGTTTTTGGCCTCATTCTCTCTGGGTGAGGAAGGTGTGTGCTGCAGCCTAATTATTCCACCACATAGCATGAAAGGAGCATGTCCTGCTGTCTTCATTTTTCTTCTTCCTGGAGAGGGTACTGCTTTGGAGGTAAGATAAGGGAAATTGTTTTCTTTGTGCATGGGGATCATTGAGTACTGTAGATGTTGTCATTGGTGAAGGCTGAACAGCAAGAGAGGCTCCTAATCTTTAATGAAGGATTCATGTGTTCTTTTTTTTTTGTCCAGGACAAGTGCAGTTTAATTAAGCAAAGTTCCCCAAAGGCTATCTCTGTTGCAAATATCAGTGTTTTTCTGCAACTCTTCAAGTACTAAATTGAATATCAAGGTGAGACTGTTTTACTGACGTTGTTATATATTAGTTTGCAGGCATAGCAGTATGCAGTGTTAAATAGAAATTTTGATTTGATGCCACTGCTGTAGGACTCTGCTGTGTTAATCCCTCAGTAGTATTTAAGATGCTGAGAAACTTCACAGTGTGTTTCACTGAACACTTACTCTTTCTAACTGATTAAGGACAGTTATTGCTGTCTTAATATTTCCTTTACGTTCTATGGGATTTAGCTCTTGGATAAGAAGAACCTTCATTTGCGGGAGTTTCTGCAATAGTTTACGTGAAAAATTTTGTCAGGACTCCTGGTGGATGCTCATAGTACCTGATATGGTAAAGGGTATCGTTGAGTTGACATCAACTGTCGTACCTGTTATGACATCCTTTCAAACAGCAAGGAGTGATGAAAAAGGGACATAGAATCTACCAGCACTGGATCCATTTGCCTTAGAACTTGGTAGAGGGCATTAAGGCTGCACTGTTGGGATCTTTTTTGACGAATGATAACACAGGTCATGTATTTGAGCTAGGGCCACAGCATGCAGAGCATGTCAAGTCATAAGAGCAAAGAACAGGTTGCTGCAGTCTTAAATCTCTAGGGTGTTTGCATCATAGCAGCAGCACCGAACAACCAAGGCTAAGGAAGGTATGGAAATAGCTCAAAGCTATCTTAGTAACCTCCTAGCTATGACTTATGCACTGCCTCTTTCGGCAAGTGTATGTTAAACTTCTTAATTTTTCAAGACTGTCAAGTAAGAGAGCTTCCTTTCATACTGAAACATTTGTACTCTTATGAACCTGATGCTTAAATCTCACTGTTTGGAGGGGAAACAACCTCCCACTCACCAAACCCCCTGATGCTCTCACAATAGATGATACACAACTGAGAATTTGAGTCATTTGCTCAGCTTATGTTATGTTATCCTGATTTATATTTTTTTTAATTCTCTATCTGTACAACAAAGCACAGAGAAAATGAGTCCTGAAATGAGTGTACTGTTGACTTCACTGAGTGATTGGACTACAGAGGCATGTTTGTTTAAAATCCTCTTTTTAATAGGAGTTGGTTCTTGTGTGGGCCATAGATCTTTCTCTCCATAGTTACAGTAGCTAGGTTCTGATTCTACAATAAATACTTGTTAACTTCCTACTGATCTTGTCATCTAAGATTTTTTTTTTTTTACCCTTTGAAATGGAGGCAAGAAGAGGAAAAAAAAAAAGACGTGATTCTTAATAATATAATTAAAGTATAATATGGAAATTGAAACGCTGCATTCAAAGGAATTGTGTCCTGCTTGGTATCTTATGAAAGAAACAAGTAAATCTTTTTACCTTTTTAGGTTTATTATCTCCAAGTGTCTCTTGGCCTCTTCATGGTCTGTCAAGTTTGAACCTGGGATTTCTGTCTGGTTACATAGCAGTTTTAATTGCTATGGATATTTCTTGTGCACAAATAGAACAAGCCAAGTGAATTCTAGCATATAATAATTATTTTAAGTATTTAAAGCAAGTTTCCATGTTAGTGTAACTGACAGATTTCTTAAACTTACCTAGTCATGGAGGATGAATTCAGCTGGTAGGGCTTTAGTATTTACCAAAGGTAGTGTTCAGGGACAATTTCTGCTGGCCTATAGCTACAGATTTCACTATGGCATTAATGCTGCTTTTACAGTAAAGCTTTATGGTTTTCTGTGTATTCTGGCATATTCTTGGTATTGTTAAAACACTTTTTCATGATAAATGATGAAAAGCACCTTGTAAGAGTAGATGAGATGTGCTCTTGTATGTATGAATAAAACTGCTGTGAACATGCTTGATTTGAGGCCTTTTTGATGTTGGCATTGTAGTAGCAAGTGTGGTGTTTCTACCAAATTACTAAATTTCGGTTTCTTAGCTAAATCTGAGGCTAGGAGACAGAATCAGTCAGTATAAATCATTAGTAGAGCTACAACTAACGGAGGATCTGTATTTCAGGCTTAAGGGTATATGCTAAATTTTAGTTGGAACAGATGGTTTGACAGGCTCTTGGCCAGTTCTTTACTTGTTTATCCCTTTGCTCATACTCTCACTTGCTTTCTTTCTCAGTATTGTTACTTAGGCTAGTAAGACACTTACTGCAATCCTCTCAAAAATTGAGAGCCCAGCAAATTGCTTCCTTCTTTCTGTGTAATTGTGACTCCTGAGGCTGGGCTGACAGGATGTGGAATTGAGGGATTGTGCTTGTGTTCTAGCAAATACTTAAATTTTATCCAAGAATATATGCAGACAGGTCAGACTTAGACAAACTAATATGCTCTGAAAGGAATGTGGTGGTAATTTTGGACAACTATGAGTATGCCCTTCTGGGACTGAAATTTTAACTTATGCCTCATTATTGCCATACTGTAGTATCAAAACAGAGAATATGCATATACGACATGCAGTGTATTTACCTAACAAAAGTTGTATCAGTGCTTAACAATATATCTTTCTTCATTGATCTGGGCAACTGTAAAAATGCAAACTAGAATGCAGCTGCAAGGCAGTGGAGCTGTCAGTAAGCTGGGCAGCTTCTGATGCTGCTAGATGGGTGGAGACATTCCAAGCTGCTTTACTTTCCTATATGCATTCCTGAAATGACAGTCAATGGAAAGCATGGCATAAGACTGGCAGCATTCCTCAGCTGTTTCCTTTCTAGTAATTTCAAGACTGTAAGGATAGAAGGCAAAAGATGATCAGGGTACTTGGGGGTAGGAGAGAAGCATTTCTGGATTTTTTTTTTTTAATGCTTTGTTTTGACAAGACCTGGTACCCAGCTTTTCTGTTTCAGTTGTTTTTTGAGAACACTGAATCAGCCACTGGTTATCCTGGAAACACTGAATCTTTGACGACTCATTCACAAAACCAAAATCAGAGCAATATGATGAGTCTTTGAACAAGACTGTTTCCCATTTATGCCTGAGTGGTGTTAGCACTTACCCCATTAACAATATATTTCTTAGACTAATAGCTTCTGAAGGTCTGTTTCACAGAGTGAAGACGGCTTTAAGAAGAGGGTGAAACCCCTGGAAAAAAAACTTGACCAGCAAATGCAGCCTCATTTTGGGTATACACACTGAAGTAGTTTTGTCTTCGAGGCTGCCAGTAAATAGCTTCTATACTACTGTAACTTTTCAATACTTAAATTTTACATTTGGTCTGTAACTAGTACATAACCATCTATTTTGATACTGAAATATCTGTAAGATGTGGTTGTTAAAAATGGTTGCAGCTCTAAAACATTCTGTCAAGGGCCAAGTTTCACTTTTTAAAGTTAAAAAAAAAAAAAAAAAAAATCAGTCTGAAATATCCTTGATTAATTTTCCCAGGCCATGATTGTAATTCTGGGTCTTGAGATCAAACTAGGACAGCTTGCTTTGATGTGATCAGTTAGCCATCCAGTGGCGATTAGTACTGAAGTTCTGGGGTGATTATTTATTTAGTTCTGCTGTTGCTGTTTTATCATCCTGATAGTGAAGGTAGAAGAATAACCAAAGTGTCTTCTATATAAATACTTGAGTATTTGAGGTTTCTTTTAAATCAGGGGATTACATGTAAGTCTTGGCCTTGTGCTGTGGGTCTGAAATACATACATGCAACTTCTTATGTGAATTTCACTTTCATGTTTGTTTTTTGCTTCTTTCACAGAATGACTAAGATAAATGCTAGCAACATGAAACCTGTTTGTTAATAGTTCTGCTTCAAACTTACCGGATGAACTTACCAAAGAGTATTTTTCTTCAAATGTCACATTTGAATTAAGTATTTGTCTAAGGCAAAACAACAATATCTTCATCTGGTAAAAAAAGGTGAACACTGATGTATGTGTGTGGTCAGTGCTACCTTCTGAAACACTTAACTTGGATAAAGCTTTCCCTGAGAAGCTGCATTCCTCTGTCAAATCCAGGATCCTTTTGGGCCCCTTTTGAAACCAAAATACCATCTCTGTCTCCTGGCTTTGAAACTTTTGGCTTACTAATGTCCTGAAATTTGCTTTAGTGTTCTTGATTGAAAACCTATGCTTCTGTTACTGAAGTGGAAAATTTGATATTTTAAAGCTGCAAAGCATGTTGTCCCAAGTTTTAACAAAAGCATTATTGCTTGCAGTATGTTCATGAATGTATGCAATTATACTTGAATGAGTAGGCTTAATTAAGTGAATAATCTTAATGAAATCAATGAGTTTTCCAAGTGTGCCCCTCCCCGTCCCATGCTAGAGATGAAACAATTCAAAGGTATTGGTACTATCTCCTTGATCAGTCGTAATTTGGACTAGCTGCCTTGTGTTCTAGCAGACATAAGTAACCCTGCTTGTTGTTGTTGCAACATTAAGGTTTTTTTAATCTAGTTACAAAAAGTCAACAAATCTTAAACTTTTTTTACTAATCTGTTCTTTGGAAATATTTTCGAATTAGTCCAGCTTGGTGCTTTAGGTGCTGAGCTTGCTGCAAAGTTGTGCAAAAACTAATTGTCTTAGGCTTTGATTAAAGTGAAAAGTGAAGGTTGGGGTGACAACATTGTGTCTATGGCACAAATTTCACTCCTGCTGTGAAGTAGTAATCTCATTTCTATCAAAACATATAAAACAGATTTTGGAAAGCTTGACAAACTTCAGGATTTGATACCACTTTTGTTCAACTACTGCAACTGGAATTATTTTAGGTCCTAATGATACAGATTTTTTTCACAAGGAATCTGCACTTTGTCTCCTACTCAATGGAAAATAAGTTTAAAACTTTATCCCTGAAAAAAGAATTTTTGTATAATGTAAGTTTCTTGGCTTCTGAGTATAACAGAGCAGAGAGGGTGTGTTGTATTAACAGTGGCTGTCAGTGGGTTTTTGTTTGTGAATCTCTGGAAATGGATTTCTGGTCACTCGGTTTCTACTTGCTTGCAGACAACCTAGCCAAATGTTTGGCATTTGTATCTCTCTATAGCTGCACTTTTATGTGTGTAATAGTGGTATTGAATGCTAATACTTGTATGTCACAGTGCTTATCGGGTATTTGTATGCTTGGGAAGAGAAACAACTTCACCCCCCATCTTAAGGAGTAACTTAACAGATCTAGTGGCTCTTGTGCTTAACACATGTAACATACTTGTAAAATAATGAAGGCCACTGACAAGTATATGACTGCCCTCTGTTTAGTTGAGCTGCCCTCAAACTTGGTTTTATGTGAAATAATTTCTTCATATTTCTACCTGAAATTTGCAATGTTGTATTTTATCCACAGTCTACGTAGCTTTGTCCTGATCTGTCAAATGTGACTTCAGAGAAAGCTCATGAAGTTACTGTGTGAACAAGTTTTACCTATAGCTAAAGGTAAATATAGCAGTGGTGAATTAAAAACTGCCATTTCAAAGAATAATGCAGAACAACTTAGCGTGAATGCCAGAAGATGTATTGCATATTTTGTAAAAGTGTTTTATCAGTTACTGACCTGTGTAGGAAGATGTGTGAGTGGAGGAGCTTTTTAACAATTGTTTTCTCAGTAATTGAAGAGGATGCTGTACTCCTATAATATAGTAAAAGTATTGATTGTAATTATAGCTCTGTGTGCAAGCTCAAGGGGCATTTGGATTTTTAGAACACCTTCTCTACTGTTGGTCAAAAGATTTGAAAGCTGTGAATAAATACTACTAGAAGTGTTGCACTTGCTGATTTTCATTTTGATACACAAACAGCTCCAGGTATAAACATCAGGAATGTAAAATGGGGGGCAGGGGAGTCATAATCTAAATCAATTTATAGATTGTAATGGCATGTGAAAAGAAAGACCTAAGTTAGAGGAGCTGGAGTTGGAATCAGGAAGAGGCTGTCTTGAGAAACTTATGCTTTGGCAACATACACCAGTGCTGGATGCAACTGTAGATACTGATATGAGGTACGTAAACACAGGGAACCTGTAGTTGCTTGTATATAGGAGTTCTTTAAAAGAGGTATTACTTCCTTTTCTGAAAGTTGTTCTTGAATTAGATTATCCTAGTGGTAACCCCTATATGTAGTTATCCTTCACTTAAAACTAGTAATTCCTGACTAAATCCTTGCTAATGGGCTAGCTTTGCATTAATGAATAGCAACAATAATCTAATTCCACAAGGCTGAGTTTGGAACCCATGTGCCGTTCTAGTGTCTAGGCAATATTAAAGACAATGCTGTCTTATGGTGAGGTTACTTTAAAAAAGCTAAATGCAAACTAGGCATTTTTTCCTTTTTCTCCTCAGAGGAAACTGAGCTTCATATAGTGATAATTGTAGCTGGTTGACTATCATTAATCGGGAAGAATATTTAATGTCAGATACTCAGTTTACGTGATGGCGTAGTAGATTACTTCTGCCTCTTTTGGTAGTACCAGCATGTCAGATGTAACTCTTCCATTTTCAGGAAGGGGAATGTGCAGTATTTATGTTACTGGGAGGAAAAGCCCATTTCCATTTAGTTGTCCCTTTTGCTTTTTTTTATTGTGCAGTTCTTTTGTGGCACCTTGAGATACTGCTTTTTATATTTAAAAAAAATAAACATCTTACTTGCTAGAGTCCATTCAGTGTATTTAAATTCCTAAACAGTACTTTTCTCCATGGTCCCTAGAAAAGCAAAGCTATACTATATTGGTAGGTCTGAGTATACCACAGGTAATGGAAATTCTGTTTGGAGAAACATGCATCGTAAGCTTGAAGTACTAGGTGATTCTCCATTACTGTCTTAGCATGCCCAAGAAGGACTGTTTGATTTATCTTCTTGCTAGTTACAGGTTAGCTAGTATTCAAGTTTAGTTTGTTGGTTTTGGTCTTGTTTAAGGCTAGAGGCTTCCCCAAAGTACTTGAATGTCACACTGCTTTCAGTAAGAACTTCATGCTCAAACATGTCATTTCCCTTCTCCCTTCAAGCAGAACTACCACCCTGAACAAGCTTTATTAAAGACTAGTACAAATATTTAATATGGTTTTGGGTACAGTTGAATACAGTCCTTCAGTAAAATGACCACTGGAGTTCTGAGTGTTTTCTTAATCAGCATTTTCAGTTCACAGTTCATAAAGATTGTGTAAAGTAAACATGAAACCTATGTAGCAACATTCAGTACCTGGTTATATTTGGTAAGATGATTGGAGGCCTATAACTGATTGGCCAGTCACTTTAGCTGCCTTATTTTGTATCTACCAATTGAGATTTATACATAAGAACTCGGTTTTTCCGGTTTGAGAAGTGTGCTGTGTCCAGAATGCTACAGTAATTCCCAATTCCTGATGCAAAGCGCCATTAA
Source organism: Phaethon lepturus (assembly GCF_000687285.1). Taxonomy (NCBI): domain Eukaryota; kingdom Metazoa; phylum Chordata; class Aves; order Phaethontiformes; family Phaethontidae; genus Phaethon; species Phaethon lepturus. The sequence goes on along the minus strand of NW_010537990.1, from coordinate 40,827 downwards.
TTGTACTTTTCAGAACCTCCCAATTTCTGCCTAGGATTACAGATTTCCTATTGAAATTCAAATTAGCCTACTGTAACCATTTGGTGACTTGCATTGTCTCTTGTTTGTAGCATAATGCTATCGTAATGGACAAACAAGAGATTGTCCCTCCTGTCACCAAGGCAGGAATGGTACAGTAACGCAAGAAGATGCTCATCTCCGTGCTCAGCGCGACAAAGGAAAGCAAAAATTTACACACAACTCTAGAAGGGCAGGCTGCACTGGGTTAAGTTTTGTATTTTGATGTAGCAGATGGATTGACTGGATGACACATTTGTGCAGGATTAAAGTAAATTTAAATGTCTGGAGGTGTCATCTGTTTTTTTTTTGCTGCAAGAAGCCTACCCATGTGAGAATTGCTGTACTCATGAACAAGTTACCATAGCTTTCTGGAGCCTAATCATGGAGCAGTTCCTGAGGGAAACTCAGCTTTTGGGTGTGAACTTCAGTTTGAGTTACAAAAACTTTACAAAAGCCAGAAAAGCCTACTAAAAATACTTGATTAAGACAATGGTGGGTTTTTAAGGCTGCTGAAGCTTTTAATCATTTGGCATTCTTTTTTACAATAAGTGACCTGTCATGTCAAGCATATATGCTGGATTAAAACATCAAAACAAGAAAATTCTGGCATGGAAAAACTTACATGATAGTAGTCTTATTAAAGATGTTGCTCGATTTAAGTTTTTTTTCAAAATACAGCATCTAAATAAAAAGCATGAGTAAAAGTTGAAGGCGTGTAAACTATGGGGATTCCAATAAAAGACCAAACAGCATTTAAAAGTAACTTCCTGTTAAGAAGCCTTGTTGGCATCAGAGCCATAGATTCTTCAGTGACATGGTTTATCATCAACTACACAGAGATGTGATTCAAGTGTCTGCTCGAAGAGCTGATGTGTAATTTCCCCTTTTTTGGAGATCCTCCAGGGACTTTGTATCTCAGCGGCTGTTTGCTTACCTGCAGATATAGTAACAAGTTCTTAGTCTTTTCAAGACAGAAACCCTGGTGACTGCATTTGGAAGGCTTTGGTATCTTAATTTCTTTCTTCTAGGATTTTGAGCACTATTTCTTCTCTATAATTTTTCAATACTATTTTCTACAACCAAGTTAAATCATTTAAATATGGGAGAATTTTCTCGGTGTTTTTTTCCTGTTCATTTTGCTTTGTCATGTTTCACTGCTGATAATGTATTTGATAACATGCTTTGCATTCTATTAATACTTGGAAAGTGCTTATACAGATTTTAAACAAATAACAGCCTAAGTCAACTGATTTGGACTGCTTTATTGCAGCCTAAACTACAAATACTTGGGCATTAAAACTATGTAAGCCTTAAGCCAGAACCTGCAATTTTAAAACTGAGATTGTTTAAAATCTGGCTTTGGATGTTTGGCAGTTGAGCTCATGTGATAGGCTGTAAAACTGAGGAGTGTCACTTAACTAGGAATGACATAACTAACTTTTTTATCAATACACTTTTGTACTTACCTTTGGTAGCTGTCTGATTCGTCAGACCCATATTACATTGCACAGTTGCATAAGTTGCTCTTTGAAGAAGTTCTTTGACCTAGACAAAGGTGGGCACAGGAAAAGGTAGGGTAGAAAATATTCCCCTGATGATAAGATAGAACCATGACAGAAGTAGGAATTTTTTTTAATCCAGGTAAATTCCCCCTTTATCTGTCCTCCTGTCTCCTTGCTCTACTTGTGTCATAGCAACTGGATCTTGGCAATCAAATTCTTTTGCCTCATACTTCTAATAAAAAAGCAGCACTGGTTGGTTATTTGTGCTTTTAGAGTTATAAAAACAGTCTTTGAATTCAAGTCTGCATCTGTAGAAAGTTAAAGAAGGTGCTGATGCTTATGAAAACCCAGCATGTGCCTTACTTTGATTTCCTCCTCCAAGAAAGCTCTGTCGCAGGTTTGCTTCCTTTCTTTGGTAGCATCAGCAACCATGGGGACATGGGGTATTTACATCTCTGCTCCTCTTGACTTCCTGAGGATACCTAAGATGACACCCCATCCCGCCAAACCCATGATTGTGCTATAAATTTCGCTCTGGAACGTTTTAACTCTAATGCAAGGTATAGCGGAATGCAAGGAGTTTTTCCTGTAAAGCTGATTATGTGAACCAATGATTTCTGTGAAGTCCTGCCTTTGTCAGTCTCAGTGTGTAGATTGTGACATGCTTCCAGCACTTCCAGTGGGTCTTGAATATCTGAGAATATTGATGGTTCGGTTAGGCTATTTACCTTCTTGATCTCAATTATTTCTGGGTGAAGTCCGATTTTGGTAACACTCCAGCTTTACAAGTTGCATATAAGAATCCTTCTCAAATTTGTACATCAAGATGCAGATAATTTGTCTGCTTTAGGCACAATGTGGAGTGTGGGTTTTCTGAAACTTTCTTTGCTTTCTGAATGTAAGACTTGAAGTTCCAGATACTTCAGTTATCAGCATGATAACACAATGCTTGGAAAAAAGTTATTAACCACTCTACTTAATATTGCAAAAAGTTGTCAGTGTCTTGGAGGAAAGTATGATTCCCCCCTTCCCCAGAACACTTTAGTCACACAACAATAGTACTGTTGTCAATTTAGAAGAGGATGCTGAAGGAAGGGAAGTTGCTGCTTACAAGACTATGCAGGTATGAGAAAGGGAAGCAGCAGACTGTCGGTGGCCTGCTGGAATAACTAGGGAAGGGTAATTCATTTGCCCCATCTGCTTTATGAGGGTGGGAGGGATGAGAACAGCACTTAATCTGTAAAATTACAGCTTCAGGTTGGCACAGTGTCTAAGCTGAAAAATGCAATTTGGCAGCAAGTTACTGGCGAAATGGACCGATCCCTCACACCAACAGAATCCTCTCCTTAGCCAGCAAGGCGAGTGTTTCTGCAGTTCATCCAGTAGTTCTGGCTACTTTGCTGTCTTGTACTGAAATATGTATTCTGAGGCTTTTCACTTGTCATCAGGTTTATCCCTTTGGACCTAATGTCCACAAAAGCAAGAATCAAAGAGAAGTGCTGCATCTTGCTGAATGAGAGTGTAAAATGTCAGATTGGACTGGTTATGGTAAAGGCTCTAGGAGTGCAATATGAAGTGAAGCTCAGTGAAAAATCTGTGTGAAAGATGCTGTAGGAGAAGCAACTGTGGAGAAAAGTTACGTTTTTGAAACAGAAATAGATATCCTTTATCAGGAAGTATCAAGAGGTTATAGGTAAGAGCAAACTCAGTGGTTTTGATTGTCTAGTTTTAAAAGTATTTGGAGGCATCTGACTTTCTGATCCGTCTATTCCACTTAAAGGACTTCTAGTTTCTAGCCCAAAGAGTGGGACTGTATTTTTAAAATGGACTGCGGTGATGGTTTTGGTGTAAGTGTATATGTTTTTCTCCTCTCCCGCATCAAGTGTAAAGTACATTTATAGTTACTAATACTTAACATGGAGGGGCTTTTTCTTTGCAGCTATTAGGAGGAAATGTTTATTGACTCTCATGGCATCCCTTGAGTTCAGGGCTAAATAGGCAGGTGTGCTCTAGAACCTTCAGATGTATTGTAGTGATGTAATTAACCTGTAATATCTCTGTTATGACTAGGTCTTGATACTTTTTTTTACTAGAGTTTTGTCAACCTTGATTAACCACCAGTACAGGTGCTTAGGTGGTTGACAGTACTCTTGAGCCGTAAAATGAATAGTTAAAATTTTGGCTTTAATTATGTTTCTGAATCTTTGATGCATTCTTCTTGAGCTTGGGAATTGGAGTGAATATGTCAGCAGTAACTCTTTTTAGAAGAATGTTCAAATTGGCAAGCTTTAACTTTGTCCTCTCTAATTTATGTTTGCATTGGGTTTGACCTGTGACTTTACATATAATGAAAGAATTTTGAATTTTCTGTACTGTCATAATTCTTTCTTTATATTATGCCAGTAGTTATAACACTTTGTCCTTCCTCTAAGTGTCATAAGCCAGTAATCCTTTTTTCTGAGTTCTTCTGAAGGACTGCAAGGAAGGAGAAGCCTAGACATTCTGCACTTGCTTATCAGCAAAAGTATGTTGAGTTGTACATGGCCACTGAATTTGAAGATAGAGGGCAAGTCTTTGAATGTGTGAAGCCAAAATGCTTACCCACCATTACTGAGATATAGGATTATTGAATTTGTAATTTCATACAACACTTGAGCTAAAACTGCAGATGTTAAATTCTCCAGTAGTACCTGAATCTCAGTAGTAAAGTTTAGTGCAACTTCTGCCTCAGCTGATGAAATTCTAGTATGCTTGCTTCGATGAACTTAGATTATATTTTGTGCATGTACTGGCACAAGCAGATCCTTCAGCTTGTAACCAACCATGATGTGTAATCGAGGATAGCCAGATTGCTCTGACCTCCTGCAAGTTAGTCTCCTAAAATGGAAATTATTCATTTTGCACATGGAAATTGGAGCCAAGCAGCTGTGAATTCCTGGAGACAAATACAGAGGCAAATTCGAAACTTTGCTCTTCTGTTCAACAACCAAACGACAGTTGATTCCATTATTTGCCACTTGTTTTCAGTATGTGTTTCAAAGATCTTTTCCGTAAAACCAGCAAATACTTGTGTGAGGGCACTGCTTAATATCCAAAAGTGTCTTTTTTTTTTCCAACTAAGTCTTTTCTTTGTAATCCTCACCTTCCCTAGCTGCTTCTCCTTTCCTCCCCTAAAATAACAAGCTCTTACTGTCCCTCCCCCCAACCTTTACTTTTGTGGCTGCTGTTTCAGGAGGTTACTGCTCATTAGCATTTATCAGCTCTTACAAACCGAATGGCAGAAATTAGGATAGTTTGACAACTTCGTGTGCACATTTTCCTACACATGCAGCAGTGTCTCTGATTACCTGCAGTCTGAGAGGGTCTATGTGGAACTGCTCAACTGAAAGGGCTATTATACAAGTAGAAGTCAGAAACTACATGCTTATAAGTGATACTTCTATGAATCTGTGGTCCACTGTGGCTCAGTATAAATGTTCTTGCCTAAATGGTTTACTCTTCCATCCTTGTCTTTAATTTCCAAACCTAAACCAAAAAAATGGGTGAAATTTCATTGCTGCTATTGCTAGTGTTCTGTGTTGTTCCAAGGGGGCTACTTATTTATACCTACAAAACCGTAATCTAACCTGTGTAGAAATTGTCAGTCCTGTGCAAAAGCTTGCTGTATATTTCAGGTTTTGATGGAGGCTTGCAACTAGCACTACTTCAGGTTTTGTTTTTGACAACAGTCTGACTTGTAAGCAAAAGCAGAGCTGGGAATATATGCAGGCAAACTACCAAACAGTTCTACTAACAGGGTTCCAAGAGTCCTACATGAACTGGAAGAAGAATGATGCAGCCACCTTAAACTACGATCCTGGTAGCTGTATTCAAATCTTGTCTTCAAAGAAAGAAGCCTCTTGTGGTTGTGCCTTAGGGCTGCAGAAAACCTAATACAAAGGCATACGTATGCAGAATGGTTAGGATCCTTTCCTAATAACCAGGTCAGACTAGGAATTCTTTTTGGTGGAAAGTGCTGTTTTGGAGCACCATTAAGAAGGTGAAAGACAAAGTAGAGCTGTGGTTTGCTTAAAGTTATTTTTTAAAAAAAGGGCCTGGGCCTTCAGGACAAGAAACTGCTGTTGCATGGGTTTTACAGCCTTCCTGATTCAGCTGTCAAAGGAGTAGACACTGTGAACATGTCATTACTTTCTGTTGTGAGGTGGGCTGTATTTAAAATACATAAAGTACCTAAAGTACCTTTAGCTGACAGCTGTTGAGTGCCTAGTAGAAGTACTACTGAAGTATCCGTGAGATACATGCTTGATCTTTGTCCGAGTGCTTTTATGTGAAATAAAAATGGCAGGGCAGTCTTCTACTTTAAAAACAAACAAAAAAAAGTAATCTTTATGTGGATTTTGATCTTATAGGGTCTAAGGAATTCTAACTTTCTCAAGTCCTTGGCCATGGAAGGCAAGTAAACATATGGAGGCTGGGTACTTACTGCAGTTGGGTCCCAAACAGTCTTCTGTTTCCTGCTATGTTTTTGTTGGCCTTTTTTTTTTTTTCCCCTCCAAGGTTAGTAGAAGGAGTAAGATGATCTTTGCTCTTCTTTTAATTATGTACATTTAGTAGACAGACAGTTTTAGAACGTTGTTTGGTATTATATTGACCTCGATAGCTTGTGGTGTGGTCTTTCTGTTTCAGTCAGACCAAGCAAGGAGTTTGTCTCCAGTCTAAATACAAGCTTCAGTCTATTTCTCCAGTCTAAATGCAAGAATGCAAGCTTCAGTCTATTGAGAAGGGAAGGGATGTCTCTGCTCAGCCTATCCCTGGACCCAAGAACTTATTTCTTTGGCAGGTAGGTATGTGTTACAATCTTCCCACCTACTGCAAAGTTAGTCTGGAGAGAAGTTGTGCTTATCTTAATTCTTGAAAGGCATCAACACATAAGGAAAGAAACTAGTGGAGAGGAAGAATGGCAACAGCACACCAGATTGGAGATCATCAGAAAGATGATCAGAAAAGATTTGATGTGAAAAGAGAGTAACAGGTTTTATCACAGCGAAGTACACTCTGTTCCACAAAGCAGTGATGTAAAATGCAGTTTTATTTTTCAATGCTGTATAAGTAAGTGAGTATGTATTTAATGTATCAGTTATCTTGTAGTACCTTTCTAGATTTTGCAGCAGTTTATGCCTTATTGGCTTTTTTTTTGGACAAATGTGCAAGTAGGTGAGTAAAAAGAGGTAAGGGCCACTGGCTTGGATGAGAAATCAATTTGAAAAGAAGTATTTATTTAATGGAAGTATGGTTTAGATTGTCTGCTTTGAATAATCATTCTTAGAATTGAATGCAGAAATTTAGATACCCCGGATAATTCTTCAGTATTGTTTGTGGAGTTCAGGACTTTGGGTGGCATGCTAACTAATGCTTATCTATTTATTTCAAATTTTTTTTCTTCCTTGCCGTTTTGGAGACTCTCCTGTTCTTGCTACTCTCAGGCAGATTTTTGGCTATCAAAGCAGAAACCTTTTACAGAAAACCTGAATTGCTCCACAGATGTGACTATAGACGCTTCTGGAGGTCCTGGTGTGTTTCTAGAGCTCCTAGGTGTTACATTAACAAAGGGAGTTATGTGGTAACTGCTGTATTCAATAGCTTTTATCCTATTCGTTTGCCTGACATATAGACCCAGCAGAAATTCTTCATGAAAGAGTGGCTTCACTTGTGCTAGGCTGTTTACGGACCTCTGAAGACGTCGTTCCTGCTCTACAGTGCATCATAGTGGAAGATGCATATGGGGTTTGGAGAGGAAGAATACAATTAAACACATAAAATTATCATAGCTTGCATTTTAATGTCAGTTTCTTGTTGAAGGAAAATAGATTTTTGACTTAGTATACTGTTCTGTTAAAGGTAGGTTGTAGTCCATTTGTATCTGTACCTGCAAATTGAGGGACGCTATAGTAATACTGGGGGAGGGATTATCCACTGTTCTGGTGCTGCTCAGTTTTTGTTTTGCGGGTTTTTTCTTCCTGACCAGATGAATTCAATTTAAGTAGTTGGGTAGGAATAGTTATTCAGAACTTCTTTAGGGCAATTTTACTCCAACTTTTAAATGTTTTTTTCCTTTGAAAACTGGAATACTATCAAATAGAGAAATTACACAGTCCTGTAAACTGTAAGGTTTTTTTGTCATAGTGTATGTATGTATTTAAGGCAATAGCTATTAAAGAAACAAATATGCAATCTCGCTGTCAGAGACTTTATTTGTAATGCAACAAAGCAGAGGATCTTTTAACAGTCTGCAGTTTTTATTAATTTTTCATTTATATAAAGCCAAGATCCTAAAGTAAGAAATTAAAACTGTGATGGTATAAGTTAAGATCCTTGGTGATAAAAAAATCTGTATGTTGAGTCCCTAACAACCATCCAAAAGGTAATAAAACTGTTGCTATTCATTACTTGATGACAAAGAAGGAATGGGTTAAATTTATATTTTCATATTTAAGTACAGTACAGGTGTGTCTTTAAAGTAGATGGGCCATAAGTCTTGCTCCAAGCTCATTTTAACTGTTAAGTTCAGCAAATTTTATCTTGCTTTAACCATAGTTTTGAAGTTGTGATGTTCTGAACATGCTTTGGCTGAAAGCATCCAATAAAAACAAAGTAGCTTGCAGTAATGGAAAAAATGACTCAGTACAAGTTGAGAACAGAAATTAGCTAAAAGGCGAACAGTAATCCTTAGAACAGAAGTTAAGTTTAAGCACTTCATAAACTAGATTGAAGAACAATCTATTCTGCTGGTTTTCCAGTTACACAAGTGCTTCAGTCATAGTGTTCATGTATAACTTTTTACTAAAATTTCCCATTTTTGCCAAACTGATTTCACACTCTGGTGTTCAAGGTTTGGTCAATTATTACCTTATTTCAAGAACCATAAGCCAACACAAGTGCAGTCATCTGCGATTAAGGTACAGTTTAACTGAGGAAACTTATGCTGCACAGTTTAGAATGTACCATAAGGATGGTACCAGTTTGCTCATCTGCTCCTGGTTGTGCCAGTAAGTGCATACTTCATTGGAGTAATGAGGAGGTTGCTGGTGACATGAGAGCCATCAGCTCTTCAGCTTTTCTCATTCTGTGTCTACATAAGAGTAGATCAAAGGTAGATCAAATAAATCTCAAATGAAAGAAATAAGCCATTTCCTTATGAGCAAGAAAAACCATGTATTGCAGGTTCCGCATTTAACCTTCACTTAGACCTCATATCTTCAGTTGAAGACCTTAAGTACAGGCTAATTTTAAATATTAAGCACTAATAGGGAAGATTGCCGCAATTAGACTCATTACTTCATACGTATGAATGAGGTTAGTTCCTAGATGTCTCATATAAAGAATAGTATTAATCAAAATAACAATAGGGTGCTTCTTTCCTTGGATTCTGGTCTAATTCAAGTTGTTTTAACTGTACCTTTGCCCAAACTACAACTAACGACTAGAATATTCTGCTTAAACTACCTAGTCATATTCTGTGAAGTTATACTCTGCATTGCTAGACACGTAGCAGGTACCTACCAAAATAATTCTTGGAACTTGTGTTGTAATACATCTTGCAATTGGGTAGACATTTATTTTATAGACACTTCTTTTGTTACTTCAATACTCCCTAAACATGCTTATAAGATGGGAGGAGCCTAACTCCTTTTTTATGGCCTCCAAAGGACCTCCAAATTGCAGAAAACTGGCTTTGTCACCTGGTTTCTCAAGAGGAAGTGAGAATTAAACACAACTTACTCTTAAACCTGTTAATCACTTTTTCAAAGTGATAATTTTCAGTTTTCCACTCCGTTTCCTTTCGCACATCCAATCTCCAATGATACTGGCTCCTGCATGAATGATGTCTCTATTATATAGGTGGCTTAAGGCACAAACATGCATAGACTTCTTCCCTAGATAGCATTAGCTTTCCAAGTAAGAATGGGGAACTTCTGAACACCAAGGGCTTTGGGTTACCTTTGTAGGCATTGGCCAGGTTTGAGTCCAACATTTTCTTGTCTCATTGTTAGAGGTAATGACTTTACAATCTCCTGAATGCAGTGATTTAAAATACCAGGAAAATAAATACAATTCATTGTTTTTTTGTCTTATTTGTGATAAAATTTATTCAAGTTACACTTTAACTGCTTAACCAAATACTACTAATCATTCTTTTAAGAACACTATTAATCCATGTCTGACACCTTAATCTGAAAACCTCAATTATCAAAGCTTGTCTAAGAAACAGTGATTAATATATTTACAAGTCTTTATAGGGTTCTACTGTAGACAGTAGTGAGCACAGACTCAAGAACTGGATGTTGCTTCTACACCTGGAAACATTTAAACTCCTGTAAATTCCACAGCTTCAGTGGAATTATCCATAAGGCTTGCCAGCCGGGACCAAATTCCAGAGACCTTTCTTGGTATACTTGGAGCATCCTTTTGTCAACAGTCACATTTAAAATCATATATTTTAGATTCTCCAGAACTATAGCTGTGACTTTAATACAGTTTTCCAGTTTGCAAAGGTATTGTTTTTCCCATCTCTAGAACAGTAATCAACTCCTATCTAAGCACAAAGTTTGCATCTGTTTTAACTAAATAAATTGCTTAGCAAAAGGAACTATCTATGGTAATACCTAAACCTGTTCTACTGCAGACAGTATCAAAGTACTTTTTTTCTGGTCTTCTGGATAATTACATACTCTGCTTTCGGAATACTGTGGTTAAACACAAACCTCTAGAGCAGCAAGGTGGTGCAAGTGTCTTCTGTCTCACCACTGGTTTTGCTTGCCATCTTCATGTGGGATAACTTTGAGCTTGACACAACTCAGCTCTTTCTTCTACTGGGGAGAATTACTAACCTAATTAATTTGTAAGTGTGCTGCTGCTGGTGTTCCTGATGTCCTGTTGCTTTTCATTAGGGCTGAGAGAATTGATTCTCATAACCATATTAAAACAAAGTCTTTTCTTCTGACACTCAACATCTACATTGATTTTAATGCAAATCTATACATATGCTATTTTATTGATGAATATATCAACAATATGGGGTCGTATGAAGATGCAAAGAACAACTGCAAAGTTACTGGAAGCTTCTTGGCCAGAAAGCGACTGAGTTGCATTTGGATTCAACTAGTCTGGATCTGACCTTTTTTTCACTTTGACCTCAGAAAGTGACATTTGCGTTCTGCAACATCGTCTTCTTTCACAACTGTCCTCCACAGCTGTGAGATGCAACTTTGTGATAAGAATGAGGATGAACAGTGCCGCAGCATGTGATCAAGGTCAGCTGCTTGTAGGTTTTGAAAGAGGAGTGCTTATTCTTTGTGACCTTATAAGGCTTACGACTTCTAAATTGTCACTCATTAAATTAAGAAGGGTGTACGCTCTTGTTTTGCCCTGACCTGAATTTCCGTTCTTTTCCTAAGTGATTGTAAAGACTGTTGGGCTGAATTCTGTTCATAATCAGTTACCCTCTCCTCTCAGAGATACTAGGTGGCAGGAGGGGAATGAGGAAGGGGCAAGATGTGAACTGATTCTAAAATTTTAAGCTAATGACAGCTAGTGACTGGATAAGAAGGTTCGGAGTGACTGTGCATCATCAGCTGTTGTCTATGTAGAACTCCATCCCTTGTACACTGCAGCTTAGAATATTTAAGTGCAAAGTACTTGACTGTTTTAGTGACATGTTCTGTCTCAGACATTAGTTATTTCCATGGGACGAAAGTAATCTAGAACCCAGACTAACTTAGGAGGGTAAAATCTCACCTGTGTGTCTCATTTTCTTTTCCCTCTTGCCTTCTAGCACATTGCAGGGGACTTTGACCTGCTCACAGTATTCATATGTCTGCAGCATGCTACAGTTGTGCTGTGTTTTTTACCTAATCTAATTTAGTCCAACAAGAGTTAGTCCTCAGCAGAGCAGTAGATATTTTTTGTGCCATTCCTCAGGCCAGCAGTGTATTAATGCTGTATTGTTTCAGTGTTAATCTGATGTTATATATTTAGTGCAGGACTGCTAGAAAATAACTTTTATGGATTCTAGAAGCGTCTCAATACTGAGTACAGTCCTTCCAAATGAAAGCTCACAATCCAGCTGCCACAAAAGCAATCTCTGGGATGTCCACAGGAACTGAATGAGTACACTTCTTTAGATGTTTCTTCTAAGGAGATCCCGTGTGTGGCTTTTTAAGTCCAAGGCAGCATAAAACATGGTGTTAGCAAATTGATATCCCACAGAGAAGAAATAGTTGTAGCTACCTTAAAGTTTTCTGAAGTAGCTTGGTATAATGATACTTATTTCTGAACTAAGTGTGCATTTAGTTTAGATAGTTAGGGATGTAGACACTCTGAACTACAGTCCTGTCATTATTATAGACTAAATGCCTACTTAAGCACAGTACTTACACTGTATATACTATACTCCTGTACATTTCTGTGCTTCTTCACTTTAATTTGTCCACTTGGCAAGTCATGTGGTAGATGAGCTTGCAGCTGGAGTGCAGTAGCTTCTAAAATATTGGTATAAGAACTAATTGAGCAGTCCATTAATTACTGCTTAGGACAACCCAATGATAAGATCTTGAGAACTGGAGCCTTAGCTCTCCTCTCTGGATAAAATTGCATAAATCTAAATGCTTTACAGCTCCTTAAGGGATCTTTTTAATTTGGGGGAGTGCTAGACAAATGAATTCTGAACTTGAATGGAGATGTCTCTGATTCCTAGTGTGGCACGTAGGTTTCCAAGGTGGGTATTGTAGGGGAAAAATTCAAGAACAGACCGAAGTTTCCTCTTACACACAAGCATAGTTGGCATCTCTCCTCTTTGTGTGTGTATTTATACTGTCATCACACATGTACTTAATTTCTGTAATAAAACTGTTTATGGGTCCTGTTTAGCTACACACTGCTTTTTTTACTTTTTTTAGGCTGGTGTAATTGTCTGTACTGTTCTGATATAAATCTTAGTGACTATGAGATTTAAGACTATTTTAAACATTGCACTTTTTAAAAAATTCAATATGTGAGGCAAAATTGAGATGTAAAGTTCATAGAGATTTGGCCCAGAAAATTTTCTCTAGGTTCGTTTTTCTGTCTTCATTGCTCCAGAATGATCATTGTTTCCTGATAATTAGATTTTGATGTTGGACTTCCGTACTAAACTTGCTAAGTGTGAAACCATGTGAAACCATCCTGTATGGTTAAGTTCTCTTTAGTAATGAACAAAATCTTCAAGTCCATTGGGGTGGAGGTGAAACGAAGTGAAAGATTAACCCTGGGACATCTGGGCTTACTGATTTTTGAGGCTTTTGGCAGTAACTCGCACCTCAACTGGACTAGAAGAGGTATCTTCAGGAGATCTATATGTACATATTTATATAGTTTAATTGGAAAGTTCTCTCTTAACAGAATGTTCTATTTTGACTTAAAGTGGTGGCCACCATTTTATATTCAATGACAGTGGAAAGATCCCTCCCGCTAGGGTGTATTAAATAAATACCTTATTAGAAGAAAAAGCAGTGGATTTGTCAATCTTAATGCTTAGAAGACCGTAGTGCCATTCATAAATATTAAATCTATAGGTGAGATCTTGCTCTGTCAAAGATGTGCCTCCCACCAGCCTCATAGATTTAGAGCTTGAAGAGTTTGTTCTTTGGATGCCCAAAATAGCCTTTCCCCAGAAAGAAGCCAGATTTCTGAATCTTACTGCTTTTTATATTCTATCCCAAATCTTGAGGACTGCTTTCTCTAAATAAACTTTCTGTCAGCCCATCCCATTCCGAATCTGTTTATTTGCATTGAGGACAAAACACCATGTGTGCTTCTAGTACTTGGAAGTCTGTGCTTAAAGTTCTGAATGAGCAGAGAGTTGTTTGCATTTGTCAATTATGGCTGTTGTATCCTGGTTATGGATACAGACATAAATCAGTATTGCACTTCGAATAGAAGAGTCGTCCTTCAGTAAATGGTTTTGCCTTTCCAAATCAGAACTCCGTCTTTTGACTGTTGCCTTAACTAAAAATGCCAGTTAATGGTTACATAAAATTCAAATATTGAGGTAAGTGGGAACACAGTCATCGTCTTTTCCTCAGGAAATTAAAAAAAAAAAATCACAGGGGGAATGTAAAATTAAAGAAAAAAATCTTTGAAGTTTACTTTCGTTTTTGGATACAGGAATTGCTATATGTAGGGGTGCCATAGTGATTTGATGGCTGGTGAGGCATTAGAGCAGGTGGTGTGTGTTGATAGTTAACATAACTTTCCAGTGTGCTGGCAGGAAAAACTCAGGTGCTTTTGTAGACAGTATAATGTAAATGGTTACATTAATCTGAAACCCCTGTATTTTTCTGGAGGACATATGAAGTTGATCTCACTACCTGTCATTTTACAGGTTCTTTGGTGTGAGTGACTGGAATAGTAGCTAATAGACTGGTGACATTGTCATTCAGTTTGTAAGCAGTTGGGTTGTGGCAGAGGGAATCCCAAAACAGCTATTAAAATTTAATAGCATAAGCCATATGCAATGGAGGAAGCATTTACATTTTGAGTATTTAATGGATAGAATTGTTGATGAGTGATACTAATTATTTGTTATTACTGCACATTGTTGCACTGAACATATCTTATTCCCATGATAGACAGGATAGCAACAATCTAAAATTTCACTTCTCTGTTAGGGGAAGGGCATTTTTAGGTACAGACTTATGCACTGAAAATACCAACTTATATCATCATGCTGCACGAGCCCGTGTCATACAGGCAGTTGGTAACCCGTGCATATAGTAATGAGGAAGTAAGGATGCTTTCAAAAATTGCTGAGTATTATTTTCAATATTAATACAGAGATTAGTGTCTGTGTTAGATAAGGTATATTCTGTGAGGTGCAAGAAGGCAGCTAGACCTGGCAGCAGCTGGAACTTACTGGAAGGAATAGTTCTGCTCAGATTGTATTAAACTATATTTTTCGTCCTTATGAATCAATGGACTATGTGTTGATCCAAGAATTATATTTGAGTCCCAGGTAAAACAGGTGCAAATGTCCTAGTTAATTTAACAGATTGAGTAGTCTGGTATACAGAATACTGTGAGGTTTGGATATCTGTTTGAAAAGGAAACCCACAATGTTTTGGCAAAATTGAGTTCTCATAAAGCTCAATCTGTGTTGTGAAATTTGTACCTAAAAAGATATTAATTTAATTAATTAACCTTTTAATAAATGCAAATAGTACATGAAGGTCACATCTAAGAGGAATGGCAGAGTTCTTTAGTAATTTTGGTACTGTGTTAGAAATGTTGCTTCCCAACATTTAAGGGCTTAATTCTTTCTGAAAAATAAATCCTAGAGTTAGGAAGATGCTGTCCTCATGCTGGCACATACCTCTAACTAAAGCTTTTTGTGTTCCTGTATTTGTCTGTCTTAACCCTAAAGTCTGCATATATTTCTTTCTTGCCCCTTCTTTGAGATTGACAGTGTTTTTTTTCCATCATCTGGAAAGATCCCCGGCCCCTCTGAAGTGGAAGCCCTGCTGTCCTCTTTATTTCGCGCGCACCCCCCCCCCCCCCCTTCAAGAATGGTGCTTTCTCCAGTTCTCCCTGCCCTTTCTGTAGACTGTGTATTACCATCTCCTTATAAGCCCTTGCTTGTTAGAGTTATTCTTGTTGGAATCTAGGCTACAAATAATCTTTCCATGCAGCAAGTTGCTGCCTCTGATAAATGCAGGCTGCAGCCAGCGGCTGGCAGGGAGATTCATTTGCTGTCAGACCCCTGAGTTGTGAATTAGGCTTTTCTGGTACTTTTCGTTTGCACCAAAATCTAGATCGTTGTGTTTATGAGTGCTGCTTGCAATTCTGAAATTGATCTAGTCTAATATTACCTAAATAAATATATTCTGTTGAATGGTATGCTGTAGATTCTTCTGGAAGGTTACTTACATGAACTCAGTTAAGGCAAAAGTAATGTCATATCTGTAAGATTTAATTCTGAAGTGTCTTTTAAAAATATACTACAAATGTTCATATTAACTATAATATATAAACTAAAAAGACTGCATGGATCTGATTTGTGTAAGCATTTTCCATGGGAATCCCAGTGCCTTATATGGTCAACTTGCTTTGTAGTGTTTCAGTGAAATTAAGGCAGCCATCCAACAAAAAAAAAAAAAAAAAAAAAAAAAAAAAAAAATCCAACCCCAACCAAAACAGCCCAGCTGGCTTTAGCTTTGTCTATAATACCCTCTTTCTTGGCCTCCTTCAGTAGCACAGTAGCTAATTATTAGAACTAAAAATGTGGCAAGAGCCTATGTAGCTAGTAGATGAAATTCCTTTTGTGGCAGTGACTGTATACTAAAGATTTAATGCTAATTTAGTAAAGAATGGTAGCACATTGATAATACAGCTTTGTTGCATAATGAACTTTTGCCATCAGATAAGCTTTACCCAAGCTTGTAAACTGGTGATAACTCCTGTAGCTGTTATAAACAAAGTTTAGTCAACAGAATCCAGCATGCTTTTTTTCTGTGCGTTTGACCTGTTTATTAACTGCTTGAATAGATGCTAACAGTTTAAATAAGCACCTGTTGAGGCTTGCATGTTAAGGGATTGCTTCAGAGAGATCTGGTTCAGGTTCCTCTGGAAAGAGCATCTGAGCATGGTGGCACCAGTCATTGAAAATGACTATGTTTGCAGTGAGGTAAGCTACCCTGTATTTACTCTCAAGTATTAGGATGCACATAAGCTTTACTGTAATTCTCCTTGTGGTAATTTACATACCTATACTTTAAAAAACCCTTCTGAATGAGAGGCTAGACTGTTAAACTTAGTCATATCTCTTTATTCAGATACACAAAATCCTGTTTTACAAGAAGTATCATAAATTGAGAACACAAGAACATCAGCAGCTTTGTTTAGAACACCAGTGAAGAACACAACATAACTTTCTATTGCGCTAAAGGAAAAAAAGCACTTTGTCACTCACCTATGGTGATGAGAGTAGTATGATGTAAAAATACTATAGTATTCACTTGACTTGCAGTGAATAGAGTTTTTTCTGTATCTGGGCTGCCTTAGGCCTCTTTCAGTTAATCACATAGCTCCAGTGACTGATTTGTATAAAAAGGAAAGTCCAGTCTAGTGAGCTCAGTAATAAGTCATCCCTGCTTCTGCTGATATGGGGCATTCCGATCAGCTTTTAAAGTAGTAGCTTTTGGTTTTTGATGTCTTTTGGTCTCAACTCTTACTAGCTTCATGTAATGACTTCAGCTCCTTGTACCAGCAGAAAGGGTGAACAGCTGATTCCTATTTACTTTCTCCACATTACTCATGATTTTGTAGCCTTTTATTATATGGTCCTCAGAGTCTTTGTTCTAGGCTGAAAAGTTCTGGTCTACTGAGTTTCTTTTTCTGGAGACAGTCCGTACCTCTGGTCAAAAGTATGGATCTCTACAAAGTCTGTTCTCTTACTGTTTTCAGCTAAGAGCTATAAAGGATGATACTGTCTTTCTTCTTCAGCCAGTCAGGGTTGGGTTTGCCACCGTGCTAGGGCATTCTGTCAATTGTAACTGCAGAATGACAACTGAATGTTTTTATACACAATCAGATTGGGAGAAGCAAATAGAAAGTCATCTTGCATGGATCTGTGTTTTTAACATTCTAGCATTTTGGAGGCTGTTTAGGATTTTTCAGAACTCCTTTTTTCAAACGTTGTCAGATTCACCAGAAGAGTGCTTTAGAGAAAAGCTGATATCCAACAGAATTTACCAAGACCTAAAGAAAAACTGCCGTACTGTACAGTGATATCTAAGTTAATTTTGAATATGGTAATTCAGAGCACGGAAGCAGTACAGATACCAGGTTGCTGTGGGCTTCTAAAATCAGCTAGAGACACGCTAGTACTATCTCTGCTGTGACCTCTTTGCCTCCACTAGCACAGAGGAGGAAGCTGTAAGATGCAAAAATAGAGTAGGCATGTAAGGAGTGAGTCAGAGCAGTGAAGGCAAAAATGAGCTGTCAGATGTGGGCTGACTGTCAGGATGAAACTGAGAGTTAGGAAAATTAAATGGTGGTGTGGAAAAGGAAGTGGGAGAGAAAGGTGAATACTGGGAATACCGAAATAATGGAACTCAGGTCGTGGTGTATTGGATATGAGGTAATTAATGTTGCCTGTGAAATCTGTACTTGGTCTTAACACGCATTAACCTTTTAATAATCTGTTATGTCATCATACCTAGATTACAGGGCCTGTATAGAGGATTTGCTCTTGGGATAGTTCAGGACATCTGATAAAAGACGTCGTTGTGCATGGGACTTCTGCTTTATTGGGGTGGGGGAAGAAAAGAATGGTATATGGGGTAGGAGACTGACTGCAGGGAAATCTGTAGAAACATTATGCACTTGTGGCTGTAAGGGTAATGACAGGAAGCTTTTCTTTAGACGTATGAAGTGGTGTATATCCTAAAACCTCAGTTCCATGGTATTTGAAATTGTATGGTTAAATCAGGGGGTACAGCTTATGTTGACCTTTTTGTCTGTTACCACTTACCATCTGTAAAATGATAACTTTGGGTGGAGGGTTTATGAAAATTCTGCTTCTGTACCTAAATGGTGGTAAGTGCTGATAGGTAGAAGAGCCCATGAGAAAATGAGTTCCATTTGGAACAAGATTTGCATAATACAGCCAAACATTGAACAATGAAGAAAAAGCCATAATTTTGAATAACTGCACATAATGAAAGCGCTGATCATCTCATAGATTGAATGAAACAAGTTCCTTTGGCCACAGAGAAGTAGAGATCATGTAGGACTGTACACAGGTCATACGCTTGTGGGGCCAGTTACTTTGGCTTAGGCAGCATTAATGAAAGCATTTCCTAGTCCTGGAATATTTGACTATTCGGTTTATATATAGGTCTGTGCATAAATGAAAATATAATGTAAAAGTGGAGTCCTTAGAGAAGCATAAAGCTTAAACACGTTTTGGCTAATTTAGTAGTGTAAATTAAGCTGGCAGAACAGCTTTCCCCTCCAGGAATTCTTGTAGAGGAGAAAAAGCAAGCTCAAGGCAGTGAAGGTAGTATTCTGGCATGTCATGGAGTGGGTTTCTTTTTTCTGTTTAACACGGAGGGAGTTTCTCAACGTGCATTCTGAGGTATTTGGAGCATAGCCCCTAGACAGATGGATAGATTTTTCATAAAAAAATAGAGAACCAGTTTTTAAAACAGTTTGTGTTGCCGGAGCTTTCAGTTTGCAGTATGAACAGTGGATGACTGAATAGCAGAGAAAGCCAGATGGGCCTTTGTCTGTTTTTCTGAAACAGGGAAACTTGGAAGTCTTCCCCGTCAGACCCTACCCCTGCCCTTGCTGCTGCTCTGTCCCTGCCAGGGCCACTGAATGGTTACCTGCCAAAACTGCAGCACGTAGGCTTTCCCCATGCTCAGGCAGCGTCTCTGCTTTCTCCATGCAATCAAATCTGTTTCCTTTTTTTTTGTGTTTTCCCACCTGTTTATTTTAGGACTTGTTCTTATGTATTTGTGGGGGAGATGCAGTCAGTAATGCACTCATGTTGCTATGACTGACCTTAAAGCCAATGTGCTTTTCAACCAGGCTTTCATTTTTGTGCTCTTTGATAATAATCATCTTTAACTAGCAGTCTGGTGTACAAGAAGCAGACTTTAAAACATCTATTATTAATTTAACGATGACGTGCGTACTGCTAAGGTCAGGTGAACTTCTGCGTTCTTGTTATTTCTTTCAAGCTGACACAGTCCTGGTAAAGAGAAGGCCAGCGCGTTTTCTGCCCAGGTGCAATTCAAAGATGTCAGCGGTCTCTCAGAAGTTAGAAGTCAACACAAATGAGTTACTACATAATTAGAAATGTAGTCTTTTACCCCTTTCTCCAGAATCCTTTCTGAGAAGGAAAGTCAGAAGTGGCTGCAGCTCCAGGTGCAGCTAAGCCAGTGCTGTACTTTGCTGCCTTGGAAGGGCGTGCTCTTGTTCCTTCCTCCCACCGGGCTGTTTTCTTCCCCTCTTCTTTATTTATTTTTTTATTTTGGTGGGTGGGGAGGGAGAAAGGGTTGTTTCTGCCTTGCTGGTGAGTTGAATTCGCTAATGGCGAGTCTGACAAATGCTTTTGGGAGTGTGCAGTTGAGAATGAGGAGGGAGACTGGGACCTCCCTATTTGTCAACAGTGAGCTCGTGTAGAATCATGCCCTGAATGATTAGTGTACGCTAGCTCAAAGGAGTTAGGGTTTGCTGGTTTTATAACACTACCTCCTGCAGGGAACAGAACATTGATTAAAACTCATCTTGAAACCTAGAAATTAAAATTATCCAATAGGGATGGTATTTATTAGTACTTTGAAACATTGCCATCTCCTGAATGTCAGAGATTCTAATGCAGAATATTCAGGTGTGAGGGTCCAGTTATTATCAGCTGCGATACTGTTTTTGTATAGTTACCTAAAATGAAGTGTAGCAGGGGAAGAAGATCTATTAGAAGCTCTATTAGAATACTTTCTTAAATGATGTGTTTTTGTCAGCATTTGACAACAAGAACTTTTACCAAAGGTATCTTCTGCTAACTTCTTAGAAGTGTATTATGCACTGCTAAAGACAGTGGAAGAAATAAGTCAATGTCTTTGACTCAAATGAAAGCTTCCTGCAAAGTGACACTGTTGATGAAGTAGTGAACATAAGTACTTAACCTTTTTTAAGAAATATTTTGGTTTTCTGGCAAGTTTCTTTAGTGCCTTTTCTCCTTGAAACTGATGTCTGAGCTTCCAAAATCTGGCATGCAGGACTGAGAAGCTAGAGATGAACCGCTGCAGCATGTGTAAGAATGTATGAATTCCTTGTACTGTGGCAAAAGAGCAGATGACACGAGTGCGGTGCTGATTGTGGCATGTATGCTGTGGATGACAGCTGCTCATCCAGGTGCAGTATTTTCCTCTTGCTTGGATAAAATTGCTCTTCAAAAGGGTAGTGAGAAGTGGAAGATTTAGAGGTTACTATACTATAGGTTTGCCTTTACACACAAAGGGAACTTGGTTTGTGAGGACCTAAGGCTCTGTAGATGCTGGGGAAAATACAGCTGTATCCTTGCCTTTCTTGTAAGCTCTTCCCTAGATGTTTGCAGGGAATTTGGCGATGGCAGGCACAACCTCTTCAGGCAGTGCAAGTCGTGCCACACAGCATAGCCAATGACCACAGCTGTTTTTGAATTCTTCTATCCAGTATGGCTGACTTGTTTGGGCACCTGTGTTAATACTTTGTAGTGCTGGGGTAGTGTTAACAGTCCTCTGCTGTTTTCCCAGGTATTTCAAGATCTCTTTAGGAAATAAATATCAGCAGACTTGAAGCTGCCTTGTGTTCTTGAGTAGTGGCTATGAGAGCTGCCTAAGCATACTTGTGATTTGTATTACCAAGGTCCACTGACTTAAATAGTGATCTGTGGGGTTTTAGCATTTTTCTTTATTACTGGTAGACTGGAAGGTGGTATATAATCCTCATTATGTAAGGCAAATCAAACTTTCTGCTTCTTTCAAAACACAAAGCAGAGGTGTTTGTTGACCAGCTCTCTCTCCCCTGTATTATTCGTATATATGCCCTATATCACCAGGATTTTTTTCCCATTCTTAATAAAAGAAATACCTTGGTATTCCTGCCCCTGCCCAATGTGTTTTTTCACTGGTGTTCATAGCTTTCCTTTCCAAATTTCTACTCTCTGTTACTTAAAGTTTATACTGATCTATACCCATTTTTAAAATTCTGATTTTATATTGATTTTCACAGTTATATTTGTTAAACATTTTGTTCTTAATTGCTGCCATTCCTTTGCTTTATCTCTACTACTGTAACTTCCTAATCAAGTTGCTTTGTAGAGTAACAGCTTCTGGTCCATGCGATACCTATTAAAAAAAAAAAGGCTTGAAAATTGTCCCTTTTAAAATGCCGTGTGTTGTGTATTATATAGTGGCATATGCTGCTGTAGATGAGTCTCTGTAAACTCCGATTATTCTACTTGTTGGGTGTTGTCTTCCTCTCCATTTTTTAATGTAATTGGGATGTAAGCGGTTTCCTAGGAACGTCTGATTACTTGCAGTTTCTTCGTTAATCTGTCATACTGAGTTTCTAATGGGACAACTGTACGCATTATTTCCTGTTTAGATAGACCAGAGGGAGTCCGATGTCGAAGCTGGTACTTCTGTCGTGCCCTTTTGGGAGAGGAAAAGTTCACAAAGTGGGTGTTGGTTTTTACGTTTGTGGCTGGAGATAAACTGTTAGACATCTGTGTTAAGAAATACTCATGGCTGTTTTCTTGTGCGGGTGAAAAAGTTGGATATGGTCGAAAGATGGTTGTTGGAGGTGGGACTGGGATTGCTGCCGGGGCAGAGAAAGGCACGCACAAGTGAGCGCAGGTTTCCTCTTGGTTCCAGCCAGTGAGGGTTTGCTCAGCAAGTTGCACAATGTGGCTGGCCTATTGAAAATGGAGTATTAAGTTACACTGTGGCAAAAATGCCTTTTTTAGAAGTTGCGAACCCTATCTGTGTAGATGAACTGCTGCATAGCTAGCCTTTGAGAGAGAGGGAGTTCGGTGTGGAATACTTTTTTTCATCTTTATACTTGACAGAGGCTTGTAGTGCATTTGATTATCATCTTGTTGTTTGTACAAACAGTTTTGTTAACTATACTAAAATATGGCGATGTGTTTCATGTAAGTTATTTTAGAAGATTGTTTAGCAAATTTAGCAAAGGCACAGCATGTGTACACCCTCATTTAACTTCTAAGGGATTCCTGAAGTGCCTAGTCTGACTTGAATTTTGGCTTTAGTGTAGTTCAAGTTGATCTTAGCCTTGCAGAGGATTTATTTGAGTCTCGGTGACCTTTGTCTGTTGCAATTACCTTATCTTGTGGGGATCACAGTGACATTTCTTTGTGCAGATTAAATGAGAAAAAAGGCTTTGGACAGGTTCTTCCAAGTGATGCTCTGTGTTTACCTACAATGTAGAATATGAAAATATATGTGGAAATTACTTGACACCGAATTTTTTAGCATTGTCTATACTTTATGTGCTCTCCTAATTCCTTAAAGTTCTGGGCAGATCAAAAAGCAAACCAGGTCCCAGTTTCTTTAGGTTTTAGGCTTGAATGTATTTCTGAAGTCAGAAATGAATTGAGCTATTTTGAAGTGTAGTTATGTATATATGTGTGTACCACAGCCAGTCTTTTCTAAAAAGGAAAATTGGAGAGCTGCTGCTTGTTTTTTCTGTTGAAAAGTGAAGTTAAAATGCATATACGTTACTGACAAGTGTAAAACATACTGTGCTGTCTTTAGGTGTTGATAATGCTAACAGAATTGTCGTGGAGGCATATCAACATCTCTGGGTTGCCCTGAGGAGCACTGAGGTGTTACGTCTGGTATACCTGGCAGAGGTGCTGTCTGGCCCCTGCAAGGTTGTGGGGACTGGAAGCTGCAGGTTTCTCACCTTGTTACCGTCTGAATAGACAAAATCTGTATCAAAAATTACAAATTTAAGAAATAGCAACTGTTTGATATTTAATGTAACAAGTTTGGCCAATTTGCTTTTGGATAATTTTGCTGAAACTATTTAATTGGTTTTTAGACAGTCCTTGGTTTTCTGCTAAAATTTTAGTGAGCCTGTCAGAATATCCCGCTTTCCTTTGGAACTTGCTGACTTGCAACCTAAGTCAACTTCAAAACTTAGTAGCATTTTTGAAGAGCTGAAAATGCTTTCCAATTTATTTAGTCCATTCAGTGAATCATAAACTCGATGGTAAATTGAAAAATTTACTGGGATTTATATTAAAGAAGGATAGCTTTTCTTTTCCCAATCTAGCAAGAGAAAGTAGGAGTAGCAATATATTCTTTTTTTAAAAATGGAAAATTATGAGAAGCAATTTGCTTCCTGTTTATAAGTTGTACTACCTTTGTTTAATTGGTTTTGTGTACAAAATGCAATTTTGATAAAGTATATTTACCACACTTAAGATAATTTGATTAGTATTTAAGTAATTCAATTTTACTTCTAATTTAATTCTTGTTTCCATCCACGTATGAGAAGATTTTATTAATTTTTTTAATGTATAAAATGTATGTAAATCAATCATACTTCACATACATGTTTTTATTTTGTTAAATTGCAATATACAAATTAGGTGTTTCTTTACATAGATTCCCCTACTTAGGGGGGAGGAAAGCCCTGATCGATACCAGCCTTATTAGCTCACTAAAAATATCCTTTTCTTCTAACATATTGTGTAATTATGAGGATAAAAGCACAATTAGCAAGTGCTAACTGAATGAAGCATTCATAGGTGTGCAGTTGCAAATTTGAGTGTCTTACTGCCTTTTTGTAGCTGTCGTCTTGTTTTTTTCTGTTCAAGGTGCTTTTTGTTGTCAACAGTAATGTGTAGCAGGAAAGTAAACACATAGAAAGTCTATCTTGGTTAGTTTAGTATGCTCTTTCAACATGGTGTTTTTTTTTTTTCCTTGGTGGGGTGAAGGTTTATCGCTGTTTTTATTAAATTCAATGTTATTACTTTCATTCTGCTCAACTTTGCCACTTCACTTGGCTAAAATTAGAAAGCAATGAAAACTTCCCCTAGATCCTGCTAAAGCAGATCAGATGTCAGTTGACGAGTGGATCGCTGATGTAGCCCGTAGGGTTCACAGCACAGCGCTGGTAGATGTGGTCAGGTTTGTTCTCTTCCAAGGCAGCGCAGTTTTCCTCTCCTGGGAGCTCAGAGCTGCATAGAGGTGGCAGGCAGAAGCAGAGGGGAAAAGGGGAACTTGGCACAGGTGGTTTAAATGAAATCCAAGGAACATAAAAGTGAACAAATCTGTTTATGTAAACAGATTCTTCCAGTAAGTTTTCTTGGTGCCTTTTTGGTTTGCTAAATCATTGATTTGGTGAAGAACGGACGTTAGAGGGTATCAGTATGTTAGGTATTTTAAACTGAAAAGCTGCTTTCGCTCATGAATTTGTTTAGTTGCCCATGTGCTAAAAGCAGGTTATCTTTACTCATGGAAACATTTAAGTATTTGAAATATGACGGGCATATTCTTAGATTTAATGAGGGCAGAAATATATATACTGTATGACACTGCCTTCTCCATATCAAATGTAATATTTATGCATTATGTGACCGTGAAAACTGATCACTGCCTGCCAAAATTATAACAATAAATGCTTAATGAAAGCATAGCTGCATAAAGGCACTGTATTTCTACAGTATGAAAATTTTGTTTACTCCCAAAACCCACTTCTCTTAAATGAATGAAGACAGCTTCTGCACCTGTCAGAAGGTAGATGTGGAGGGTTGTATGTCTGTGTCCTCCTGAGCAGGGCGCATCAGCCACAACTGTTGGAAGTGCCTCAGAAAGCAAACTGCAAAGACACAGGCCAGAAGAGTGAGAAAGCCATTTGTGAAATGAATGGGTCTGAAATTTGGTTCAGGATTTAACTCTGGACAGATGGTGGAGATTTCAACAACATGTAACTAAAGTGAGAATGTCAGATGTAATTTGTACATACCTACCTGCGTAAGCCTTCAGGGTTCAAACCAGCTTGTGAATTTGTGCATTGTACTAGCTGTAATACCATGCTGTCAAGTCAGTAATCTCTCATGCTCTTTCATCTACAGTGTGGTTATAAAGCTGACTAAGAAACTTGAATCTACCTTTAAAAGTAAGTTCTGTTGTTCCACAGAATGTATTACTTTTGGTTTTAAATGGAAAGAAACCAGAAGGAACAGCAGAAGTTGTTTCTCAGATGCTTAATACCATGAAGGTATATCTCTCTCTTAGGGGAGAGCCTCATTTGTGTGAAGTTGAGGCACAGGTTGCTTCAGAGAGACCTTTGCATCCAGTATCTTCACCAACTTCATGTCAATATGTTGAGCCAGGAGACAAAAGGACATTCAGGCAAATAGAACTGCTCCAGTATCAGTATTTTAGTCTTTGAATGCTGTTTGGTTTGATGTCTTCTAAAATAATTTTGTAAAGACTAGCATTTTTTACCATGACATCTCATTTTTCCAGGTTAGTTTGGGGTTTTTTGGCTGGCTTTTTCCAGGTAGGAAAAACCTACCATTTTTCGGTAGGTTGTCTTGAGATTTTCCTTTGTGTTGAAATAAATGAATACCAGTAAAGTTTAATATTAAACACTTAGTATAGAGATAACTTCTACTGTGGGAATTTCAAGTATTCCTGAAAACAGATTTGCCCGCAGCTAAAAAAGAAAACAAATATTTATTTGAAAGTAGATTTGCATGTAATACTAGGTAGTCTGGTGTAGTTGTCGTTTTTTACAGCAAAAACAGGAAAGCAGGAATTAGACTGGGTTATTTTGTCCATAAAATGTCTGTCAGTGTGAGTATTGATCCATTACTGGAATTGCTAGCAGGAACACTAGCGTCTCTGGGTATAATAAATAACATGTTATGGCCAGCTGTCCTCTTCCCCTTATTTATCTCAGCAGGAGGTTAGAGGACAAGAATAATTCTATCGCTAAAACCATTTAAATATTCGATATTCTATTACAGTCCTGATTAAGAACTATGATTAAGCATTTATTAGAGTCTAAATAGTGGGAAGTCCGTATGAAATTAGTTTTATAGCATGTAGATTAAATCAGTCTCAACAGTGATAGATTTTAGGGTTTTTCAAGAATTGTGCCCTTAATTAAATTTACAGGTTTAACTATAAATTACCCACTAACAAAGCTTAAGTGCCTGTAATTAATTTGGTAGTTCAGTGTAACAGAGAAAACAAAGCAAAATTGTAGCATAGAAATGAAATTATGCTCATACTGAATGTTTGAGCTAAACAATTACCGGTTTCATGTAGCTCCTGGTTTTACCCACCTCTTGGAGCTGAAATAAAAATCTAAGTGAACTTCTATTGAGATATGCTCATGCATATGACAAGGTGTTTACATGAAGTGGAATTAATAGCTAGAGAAGTTTGAGTTCTGCAGTGATTTGTCTATTTTTGTCAATGTTTGACAGCTCTGCAGCATTCAAATTAAGTCATGATGGTTAATAGGTGCTCGGTTTCAATAGTCTCTGCATGCCTTCCCCATGAGACTTGAATGGACATGAAACGTTTCAACAGCCTCAAATAGCGTTCTCTCCTTAGGAGCGAGTGTCTTGCCCACCTGCTTTTGCAGGTGTCTAAAAGGATTCTCATTTTCTACCCTTAGAAGTGAAACGTTTCCAAGAACTTTCTCCGGAAAAGAGTTTGCTGCCTGGCAGTCGGGGAAGGGATTTGACATTAAGATTGACGCATACTCTGGGCTGAGACAAATACAGACAATAAACTTGAAGCTGCCGGAACTTGCTGAAGCAATCAGATGCTCTTGAAATGATTTGTTAATTTGAATTATCGGATATGGAAACTATCAATTTAACAATTTCGTATGGACCAACTCTGCAGGACTTTAAAAAGTAGGCCATTCTTAACTGAAAATAGCACACACATGCCTCATACACACATTATTTACGAACGAGTTAAACTAACACTAGTGTAGCAAAAGGGTAATATTACTAGTTTATCAAGAATATTTGCAAGGTAAACCCTTCCCTTTTTATTAGTAAACATACTTCAATCCTAAAACTATATTTTGTCAGTACGCAGGGTTATCCAGTATTACCCCAGCTCACTGAAAAATATAAGCCGTGATTTGTGGGTTGGCTAAATGAACACGGGAAAGATTATACTTAATTTAATAATTGAGCAATAGTTGTCATCCGTAATATTAGACTAGTGCCTGAAGTTCTGTTACAACACCAAAACTGTCCTGTTTCTTACCGTAAACGTGAACATTAACAGCAGCCCTTCCACCCTGTATATACTATATTAAAAAAGAATACTCAGCAAATGTGAAATATGTGCTTTTATAGTGATTCCTTAAATAGTAAATAAGTGTACTGATCACTGATATTTCATGACCTAATTTGTTGATCGTTCTTGTTACCATTCATCCTGGAAGCATGCCCAAATAGTCGCTGAGTCTTAGGACATTGTCATTACAAATATTGGACTCTGAAGATGTCATGCTTTGTATGAAAACATTGAATTAATGACCTGCAAACAAATTTAAGGTGGAAAAAAGTATTCCCCCTTTGTTCTAGTGGCTGTAACTGCCAGGTTACCTTGAACCTGTGGCTTGGAAGTTAGATATGGCTTATGATTTCCTTTCATATGCCTTGCTGCCACTTCACTTGTTTGTGCTGCATTCTTAATTAATGTGCAGCATAAATATGTTACCTGCCAAAAGTGGTAAGTGTTGCTTAAGCTTGATTTGAATCTTTTGACCATATTTCTTTTTATGACTTCTCAATTAGTAGTTTATTGGGGGGAGGGGGAAGAATTGCCGTATGTAAATTTATTCTTTTTTTCCCAAGGAGAGTGCAGATGAACAGAAGACGTTCATAAACGGCGTGACTAATGAACTGTGATGTCTTCTGTCCTGACAAAACCTTTCCTCATGAGGGCAAAAATCATTGCAGGCTGCAATCGGTGTTCAGACTATGGGGATTCTCTGGTGATGCAGAGCTCACTGGTGGGCCAGTGAGAGGACCCAGGTAGAAGTGGTAATTGTTGAGTTCACACTGTGAACTCCTCTGTGGCAGAATTATTTAAGAGGACTCATCCTTAAACCACCTTTTCATGACAAGCAGGGAATTTAATTCTCTGTAGCCTCTATTCCTGTCTCAATTTCAGTTGAAATTACTGAGGGAGGGAGGACAGCCAGGTAGACAGAGCGAGCAATGTGATTTCCTTTGGAAGTCCATGCTAATGAGAAAGTAGGCTAAAATGTGTTGAAATTTAAAAGTGAGAGTGGTAGAAGTGGTTGCAAATTTAGAAATGTGTTCTTTGAAAAGTGTCAGTTTGGAACAAGAAGCTTTAACACAGGTTTTGTAATGGGTGAAATTTCACAGTAAAACGAAATTTTGGTTCTCTAGTGGAATTAGGATGTGAAGATGAATCTCAGAACAAGGCTTCTTCTCTGAATATAAAACATGTTTTAATATAATCAAATAGTTCTGTTTTAATCAGATAAAGGTAATACTTTATTGCTGTCCTTCGCTTACTTTATTCAATTTCAAATTCTAATTGCTTTTCTGATCCACTTCAGATCCAGTTCAGCAAAGTATGTCGCCATAGCTATAAGGGTGTGTTATATGATGGCAGAGGGAACAAGCAATCCAGAGTGAAGAGAACAGGAACCACTTTTAACCAGCTCTGCTGCTAGGTGTGGATCCCTCCCTTAGTTTGATTCTCGGGTTCGTTAACAAAGATGTTAATGTCCTGCTTAGTTGCATTGGACTCACTGGACTTGGTTCACTAGATAAATCAAAGGAGGGGATAAACTATTCTCCAGGCCACTGCATGAGGCCTTTTTCCTGTTTCCAGCATTCCCACAGGAATTCAAAATAGTTGTTTGGCTTGTTTTGTCCCTTTAAGTCTAGTGTATTATTCTGTGTTCATTTTTTGACTCCTTTTCTGTACTAAGAGTAAATAAGGAAGAATGAAATGTGATGGCAGAGGTTAAATACCGAATGCTTATTTTCTGCTGTTAGAGGCAAAATTTTGTGCAATAGATCAGATTACAAACCAAGTAACAGTGAAAGGTAGGTTTTAATCTCTAGAAGATACTGGTGAAAGATCAAATGTCTAAATCTCATTACATGGCATTACCTCATCAGATCTTACGATTGATGGAAAACAATAAAAATTGTAGTCCAATGCAAGGTACATACTGTATAGCTTTGCCATGTGTATATGGGACCGTAGTCTATCCTAATTATTTTTTTTTTAATACAGACTTGTTTTTCCTGTCTTTTGGGGAGGAGTACTGTCTGCTGGATTCTTTGGGTGGTTACTCACTGAGGGACCAAGCACTCTAGATATCTCTTAGCTATCTATTTTTAAGGTTACTTACTAACTTAGGCCTACCCTTCACCTATGTACTTAACACCTGATAGTAAGGAGAGCCTGCTAGATCACATGCCACTTAACACTGGGATATGAAGTCATAGTGAACATGGTTAAAATCTAGCATGTTCAGCGGGCATCTGGTTATCCCCTTCTGAGTGATCAGAAAGTATTTCTGGGAAAAGTTTAAAATGTTGTTTTGCTTAACACAGGTGTGTTGTTTCCAGGACGAGTGGGACCTACCTAGGGTTGGTCTGTGTGGGAGCCTGCTCTTCGCAGTCCAGGATTCAGGTTGTTGTACAAATAGAAAGCGGTTTCCTTTCCTGGATCTTAATATACTTCCTTTGAGATTTCATCTCTGTTCTTATCAGAAAAGGTAACCAGACTTTGCATTATCAACTTTGCTTTGTTTTGCTTCCTTTATGACTAATTAGCCTAGTTGCTAAATTAGTTCCCAAAGGAAACAAGGTTTATATGATTGCACTGTCCAGCTGTTGTTCTCTTTGGGGCCCGTTGGCTAACTTCCATCAAATTTGGCAGAGTAATGAGTGCTTCATGCAGAAATGCTGCCTTTCTACCAGTTTGTGGAGGCTGGGAACGGCGTTGAGAGACAGAACCAGTTCATGGGATGAAGGGAAGCTTGAGTATGAGCTCCCATGCTCCGCCCAGGAGCTGGCTGGTGTGTGTTCTCTACAGATGTGGTGGTCAGCAAGCATTCGGAAAGAGCTTTAGAATGACCTGTTGTTTCACTACGTGGTAACTGAGGCTCTCGGTGGGAATTAAGGACTGTGAAGGGAGAGACTGGGGATGGGGAGATGAATGCCAAGAACCGAGATTAATCCTAGAAAGTTTGTAGCAGATGTGGAAGAGGAAAGCTTGTGGCTATCTATCCCCTGTGCAGGGATTGGGACAAATGTAGTCATGGGAATTTATTTTATTGAGTCACTGTAACATCAGTGGAACTCTTGTTGCTTACATCTTGCATGTACGTTGCTTTTTCCTTTGTAGTACTTTTAGGCTAAGGTCTAGAAGGGCAGACTTTTTGGAGGCTGTTGCTTAAAGTTTATCATGCTGTTCTGACAAGCTTTCCTTTTGGGGTTGAGATGTCAGTCTTTAATAACAGAGGCACTTCTGGCACTTGATAAATACTGCTTTTAGAAGTGACTACGAAGATAGCGCAATGACAATTGGAAAAACTGAGATAAAATTTCTTTTATAGCATTTGTTTCTTGGCTTTCTGACTCAAGGTACCTGCTGATAGTCAGAGGTGTTGTTCATATGGAAAGTGCTGAGAGTGATAGGGTCTGTCAGACACCTGCCTGTGGTGCTGGTAAGCGGAAAAAAGGGACAAGGATGTGTTATATACGTGTTCTTCAGCAATAGGATCAATTGCATTTGCCTTTCTTCACCTTAAGATAGGTAATAACCTTCTTGGAGGCCACAGTGTCTTTTCTATAACATACTTCAGGTACAAGGCTCATTTTTAAGCAATCTTTGTTTAAGGAAGCTCAAAGGTTTTATTTTTTAAATTATACAACTGTCTTCCATTTCATCAACTTCAGCTTCTGTGGCTTCTGTTGTCTCATAATGAAATTGTTAGAATAGTTGTTCAGATTGTATAATCAGTTATGAAGAACATTATTTAAACCTCACAAATGTGATCGCTAGTAATGTTAGTACTTTCCCATTTGCATATGCAAGTAAATTCTTGTATTATCTTAATAGTTACTCTTCTATCATCCTAATATATATACTCTCATAGATTGTTTATCTTTGCTTGTCATGATAATATATGAGAAGTGTATTTGAGCTCTCCTGATTCTTTCCATGTATGGCACAATAAACTGCCCAAATTTGGTCAAATATTTTTAGCCACTTAGTCATATGTCTTTTAATGTGCTGCATATGTAAGCTTTTGATTCACTTAGCAACAGTAGTTTTATGAGTGTCTTGCCAGTTTTTCTTATGTATACTTGAAAAATGGGCAAGAATTGTTCTGTGTTGAGTTCTGTCACAACCAGATGGTCTGGGGTTTTTTTTGTTTATTGTTTGGTTTTTTCCCCCTAATAGCGCTGATCAATTTTAAGATATCCTTTTTTCACAGAGTATGAATTTTAGAGGATTTTAAGATATATGAGTGTGCAGCATATTGAAATGTAATACTAAAAGATCTATATTTTAAAATGTATAAGCAATTTAAAAGTTTTGTGATATAAATTTATTTTCCTTGTAATAAATTGGTGAATATTATGATATACGTAGGATATCAGTGGTCAAGCAAATTGGATATCCAGAAAAACTGGATATATGGCATCTATGAAATATGGCTAGGTTCATGTTTGTGTTAAGTGTAAACAATTGTTTCTTGAATTTGTTTTCCTCCTGAACTGAGTTATGATGTTTTGCATTTAATTTGTTTTCATGTAAGTAACAAAATGCCTTGCAAAGAGAGGCAATTCTTTCCTTTCAGAGCTTGTTACTAGCATATAAGTGTGGTACACTGATGATAAGTGGAAGAAAGTGAAGACAGTTTGCTTGAGGAATTTGTAATCTTTATTGTTGGAATATATTCATAAATTATTTTATTAAAAGAACTGCTAATTTTAGGGATGGATATAACTAAAAAGATCATTCAAAAAGTCCTGTAGGAAGACAGTTTTTAAGAATACCTGAAAAGGTACGAAGGTTTATGAATGTTTTCACTCAAGAATGTTTTTTTTTGTTTTTGTTTTTAATTGAAAAGCAAATCATGCAAGCAGTGTACCGCAGTCTAGCTGCAAGTTTATGGATGAACAAGTCCAGATGAGACTCGTTGTTAAAACAGTTCTGTGTTACGTTCTAAACAAAGCTTTAAGTTTGTACCTAAGTAAAGCAAATGGGGTCAAAGAGGGATAATTTGTTGCTGGTTTTGTTTGTCTGGTTAAATGGGGCAGCAACACATCTCCCTCACGGTGTAGCTGTTGCCTCAGCACTACAGAATGGAGGAAAGCTTCGGGGTTCGTCTTGGAAGGCACAGTTGCTTAAATAAGGAAATCAGAGATTTTTTGCCATAATAAAGCAGTACATAATTTTCAGTCTTTATTGTAGAAGGATTCTGAAAAGTAAAATTTATACCTTAATTGCATTTAATTAGAGGCATAATTCTCTAGAAGGATTTAGGAGCCCGGCAGTAAAAGTTCTCATTTCAGCCTTCTGGTTATGTAGTATTGTTGATTTTATTAAGCTAAAAAATTAATACTAGTCTTGTGGGGTCTAGCTGTTTTGAGTCCTTACTGTCCTGAAATGCAGAGGGACTTTTCTCTGTTGCTCTGCCCTTTTAAGGGCAGCAGTGTGGAAGTTGGCAAGAAAACTCACTGAGCACCCTGTGAGAAAAATACTCAAACGCAGAGAAGAAAGGCAAAATAGGAGCCAGTCAAGATGGAGATCTGGAGAACAGCATTAGTTCTGCAACACTGTTTGCTTGATAATTAAGAGATGTGCAAAGAAAATATCTTTGCATTGTGCCAAATTGATCCTCAAGTAAGTTTATAAGCAGCAGTGATTAATAGACTGCTAAAAGGTGTATGGTGTGGGTAGAAAACAGCAGGGGAGTGTTGAAATGCAACGTAGCATCCCCTGCTGTACTGCTTAGCAATTAGAACCATGTTACGGTATTGTTTTCTGAACTGCTCCCCATCTCTTGGTCACAATTCTACTTCATGGTGTAGCTGTTTATCCAATTGCAATAGCCACTCCAGCAGTAAGCTGGGCCTGGGGTGGAGCGAGGGCCTGGGGGCTTCATAAAGGGAACCGTCTTGTACTGAAGAACAAGGTGGCAGTGGGGCTTGTAAATGGCTTCTCAGAAAACGCTTCTCAGAAAACTGGAACAAATTTACCTGAGGTGTTCGTATTCATTGGCTTTGCTAAACTTTGAATTTGTTTTTTTAAGGGTTTTTTTATGCATCTGTAAGACCTGCTGCTTTTCTCTCAAATTCTTCCTGTCTTGCTGTCAAACCCAAACAAACAGACCCTACTCCTTCATCAGGCTTGAAAATACTTACCTTTTTTCCTGAAGATGTTGCTTAAAGATGCACAGTATTGTAGAACAGCTTTAATATGAACTTATTTCTTAAATCTTTCTTTCTTTATAGGCTTGTATAGATGATAACGTAGATATGGTGAAATTTCTGGTGGAAAATGGAGCAAATATTAATCAACCAGATAATGAAGGCTGGATACCTCTACATGCAGCTGCTTCCTGTGGATATCTTGATATAGCAGAGTAAGGCTTTTTTCTCTATTTTTGTCATACATGTATTTTGCTAATACATTGTTAGAGGGGCACTAGAACCAGATGGCATTCATAAATTGTCTTTTTAGTTGCCTCTGGGACATGTAGTGAGAGAGAATGCTTTTATATTGTGTGTTAGCAGTGAAGTGTGCTGTGTGTATAACTGTGTGCATTGCATTTTCTCTTTCTAGCTTTCTTACATGGTATTTTAGGTAGCTGTAAGATACAAACATTTAAGACTGTTCATGACTGTCAAGTGTTTTTTTAAAAATTATTTTGTAGAAAGGTTGTTATGGGGGGAGGCACGGGGAAAAATTTCCAATTTACATTTTATTAGTACTCTGAAATATTATCCTGCAATAAGTCTTATGTGTAGGAGATTAATTTAGCAATTGTATTTGCAGTCTTGAATCTTCTGTTGTTCAGGTGTGGTGAGTTTTGGTAATTATTTTGGCTGTGGAGCAAAGTCTTACAGTTGAAGTTAGATGCCTGTTACGGTATTAGTTAAAACTTAGTACTAAATTCCAGGAGTGGTTTGGTTATTGTTATTGAAGCCTGTTGAGGGCCACTGAAAATATGTTAAAACAAAATTTTTCCAGAGGTTGCCTGCTTTAACCTGAAGTAATGACTGATTTGACAAAATGTGTGGCATATGTTGTCAGCACACTTTCTTGCAGTAAAGAAGGTAATATTGTCTTTCTAAAGACCCTTTGGTTAAACACAAACTTCATTATTCTGCTAAACTCAGTGTGATATCTGATCCAGTCTAAGACTTGGTCTTTGGATATTAGGAAAAATTTCTTCACCGAGAGGGTGGTCAGGCATTGGAACAGGCTGCCCAGGGAGGTGGTGGAGTCGCCATCCCTGGAGGTGTTCAAAAAAGGTGTGGATGTGGTGCTTCAGGACATGGTTTAGGGGACATGGTGGCGCTGGATTAATGGTTGGACTTGATGATCTTGAAAGTCCTGTCCAACCCTAGTGATTCTGTGATTCTGTAAAATATAAAGTAGTATTTTATCATGTAATTATGTTTCTATACTAATTACAGTGGTAAAAGATGGAAATTCTAAGTTTAGGGAATGGTTTATTGATGTTGTGTTCTGAGTTTGAGAGGTTTAATTGCTTGAATCTTAAGAGAAAGGAAAAATTCTGAAGACACTTTTGTATATTGTTTTCACTGGGAAAATATTTTTTTGGGTGTTCATAGAGTGAAGTGCTTTGCATATCCTGTTTATAACTATGACGCTGTGTGACCCCTAACTTCTGAAACCTGCCTTTCTATTCTATGTAGCTGTTTGATGCTGTAATTTCCCTTGCATGTACGCTGGAAGTGTTTACTTGTGGGCTGTACTAATTTTTTTTTCTACAAACTGAGATAATATAAGCCTTTCTTCAGCTTAGTGGAGGAAAAACACCTGCCTTTTTTCCACATTAGGAAAAAGTTGAATAAGTGTTCTTGGTTTCGCATTGCAGCCTAATGTGGGCAGATGTTCAGGGAAAGACAGAGCAAGGTCCCTTGTCCACAAGACAGTTTTTCACTATGACTTGAGTATCTGAAATCTATAATATCGCTGAAGACTGTCATCTGGTTTTTATTCTCTCAGACTGGGACAGGACCAGTCTGTATATTCACTATTGATACCCTTTAAATAAATGAGATTATTGGAGTATAATCCCGTGGGATGTGGGACATCTAAGCTGTTGGAAGAGCAGTGTTTTTAAGGTGGAAGGAGTTTTGAAGATAAGCTGTTGAAACAAATTTCCACATACAGCTGAGAAGAGTAACCTGACCTGAATGGAGCAATATTGATATCTGATGAGACCCATAGAGTTTAGATTTTCTTCAAACTGCTTCTTCAGGAGCTTAGCTTCAAATAATTTACAAAACTGACAGCAGAATTTGCAACTGAGGCAAAACTGGGGGAAGACAGAAGGATGGTAACAATAAACTACCAGAGGATAGAAATTTTGTTTTTATTTGGCCCATAGTACATGCTGGGTCCGGCATCTGCTTTAATGAGGATTCCTCTTCCTTGGGATGCATGAGAGTGTGTGTTTGTAAGTGTTTGTAGTTGAATCTGGTATGTTTCATTTTTAGCGCTAATTTTTCTGGTTTGTGGAAGGGAGCTTTTAATTTGGCTAAATGATGGAACTAATGTATGTAGTTCTGAAAAAACTACAGCTGATAGCTTGTCATCTTTCTGTCCTGTATGATATGGGCTATCATTTTTGTACGGAACGTCTTCTCTTCATTTCCTATTTTCTTGCAAGGTGCAAGAGAGAAGAGAGTTTCATGACTTTGTTAATGAAGGGCTGGGGACAGTCTGACCTGTGCTTCCCTTTCTCCTCCTCCGGTGGCGCTGCCTGTTGCACAGCTTTGTAGAGCTTCTCAAATTGGAGACTCAGCAGCCTATTTCTGCTTCCTCTGCTGCCGTCTTAAGTCTTCTTAGGGCTT
Source organism: Phaethon lepturus (assembly GCF_000687285.1). Lineage (NCBI taxonomy): Eukaryota > Metazoa > Chordata > Aves > Phaethontiformes > Phaethontidae > Phaethon > Phaethon lepturus. The sequence goes on along the minus strand of NW_010537990.1, from coordinate 4,557 downwards.
CCTTCAGATGTAAATCTGGCATTTACTTCTCTTGACATAGCACAATTTGTAAAATCCTCCAAATATGCAAATTTAGGTAATATATTGGTTTTGTTTACAATGCTTATATTTTTACAATTCATACGAAAAATGTGGCATGATAGCATACTTTAATTATTTCAGGTTTTTATGTCTCAAAATCTAAAATTATGTCTAAGAAAGCAACAGAGCTAGGAGGTAGAGATATACTGTTATGAAATGCATTCTTATGTTTAAAAGGTAATTTAGGGACTTTCTAGCACTAAGTATGTCCTCTCTGTGTTGACTATGTTCACCTTTCAGCCTTAACATTCTTCATGTATGTGTGTACATCACTTCCTGGGCTTAAAGAGGGGGAAGGAGAGCAGAAGTTCTGTTAACGTTGCATGATAGCTCTTGCATGATTCATCACTAGGGTTGGAGTATGAAATATAACTGAATGGTGTGTTGAAGTTTGCAGATCTGTTAAGATGCGAAACTCTGGTTCTGCTTTCAAAATTAAAAAAATAACAAAGCAGTTTAATCATTACAAACCTTTATGTACAGTCTTTGTTACAGTTTTTCTTCTCCTGATGCTGGTTTGACCTCCACAGGATTATGTTAGGGATGGTTAATGTACTGTCTTAGAGAGTGAGCAAGGTTTCTGTTCAGACTGCTTTATGATTGTAGCTGTACACAACCACTTCACAGTTCAGCTATTCTTTCTACGTGTCCCATCCATTTGCTACGAACACCCATTTCCTACGAACACCCATTTCCTATTATGTACAGTAAATGGAAATGACTGGGATTCACTCCTGAGTTAATAAAGAATGGTGCCTGCCTATTTGGTCAGTGTAGGGACCTTCCCATCTCGCTGTGCTTTCACTGAACACCTGATCCTCTCCTTCTCTTGCCCTATTAATGTACACATTCTTCTTAAGTAGCACCTGCTGCTACTCAGATGTTACTGAGTGAGTGCACCTGTTTGCTGGAGATTTGGGAGAAGTACAGGATGTGTAGGTGGGAGGGAGCTTCTCAAAAAACCCTCCGTGGTGTCTCAGGGAGCCACCACTTCAGCCATGTTTTGGTGCTGGTCCTATGCCAATTGCTTTGTGGGCTAAGTGAATTTGTGGCATGGCACCCACTCGTTGGGGTTTTTATTTTGCTTTTGTTAACTGGGCTGTGTGGCCAATGGGCTTCTCACTGGAGGTGTGTTGCCTGTCCCTGTCATCCTCCGCTGTGTTCACCAGTCCTATGGCATCTTCTCTCAGCGGTATCTCCTGTCCCATGTCAGTTTTCTGCTCCTTTGGAACAACCACCTTCTCTTGAATACGCTTCCCGTCTCTAAAAAAAATGCTTTTTCCACTTTCAAAAATGTTAGTCTTGTAGAAATGTACTTCAGGTGAAGTACAGCAAGAGAACAAAGTTTAGTGTGAAATAAAGTGTCTGCTTGTTGCAGATGGAGAGTTGTGCTTACAAGCAAAACCTCTGCCCTGGAGGGCAACTGCTCCTTTTGTTTCTGTCATTTCTGAGATCTGTAAATGCTGGGAGTGCTTCCACTTACTGGGAATCCTTCGAATAGTTCAATTTTAGAATTGCCTACTTAAGTTAGTGGTCATCTAGTTTATGATCATGTGAATTAGCTTACAAGTAATTGTAATCTGAATATTTTTTAAATTCTTCAAAATTGCCAAAACAAGTGGATTTTTAAGCACATTCTCTTTTTCTGTTCTCCATTTTTTTCATATACCAAAAGCTTTACAGAAATTGAATTAATTAAAAAGTCAGCATCAAATGCTTTGAAAAATTACAGCTATGTGGAACCAAACTTTAATGCAGGAGGACTTCAACAGAAATTTTGTGTGCATTCTTTAAGATGGTATCTAGTGGGTAGGACCCTTAAATTTACCTTTGTAAAACTATTTGAGTGTATATAATGATTTTTTTTTATCTGATAGATCTCTTCTACAGTTTAAAAGCTTATTATTTCAGTATCAGGGAATAAGAAAATTCCTTTTTAGAATGCTAAAATGTAATAGAGGAGGAAAAACAGTGCAAAGTGGCATTGAAGAAGCAGAATTTTAAAATGCTTACTTTTTTATTACTCTCTGCTTTGTACTGTACCAGATTAATGTAAAATAAATCTGAAATGGTAGAAAGTTCTTTTTGGTTCAAGAATTAAAGTTTGTGTTAAAAATGTACTTTGTTGTGGGCTTTGTACCATGCCTAGTTGTGAGTGTGTGGTTGATGTATTTTGAAGCTTGTTTGCAATTATACTGAGGCTATAATAGAGTTTTACTGCTTCACTAGGAATGCTTTTTCATTTTGCCTAGAATGAAAGAAGGTGCATCTTCCAGCAAGTGTAAGAAAAGTATTTTACAAAAATAATATAGAAGTCAGTGACAGTTAGACTTTTGTGCAAAACAACTGAGGGGGACGGAGATGTCTCCTGAGGGAAGAATAAGGTTTTATACCTTCATGCAGTGGGTACTGCATCTGAGTAACAGCTTGCCAAATGTCGCTGTAGATACTAAAATTTCTCGAAGGTTCAAGGGATGAGAAATCCACCGAGGTGAATACTTAAGAAAATACAAATGCAGAATACATATATAGAAATGGGATCTGGTTCAGAATATTCATGCAAGTAGTTGGAGATTGGAAAGGTGTTACAGGAAAAGTAGCATGTATTTGCCCCGTTTTTATTCTCCGTGAAGACGTGCTTACTTTTGGAGACAGGCTAGATGTTAAATGGATGTTTGGTCTAACTCAGTATGTTTGGGAGGCATGTTTGATACACCTCGTTACACATACGGACCCTAAGACTTAGCACAGTTTCAAAATACACCTTCTTTATTTTACAAGTTTTAAAGGCTGAAGCATATGATTACAGTTAGAATAACTTCTTAGAGTCAGAGCCTCCTCACTTCCTTTCCAAAGTTTCCTATGTTGTATCCCCTCCTTCCCCTAATACTTAAAGCAGACTTTAAAAGGCTTGTGTGTAACTGCTGCCTTGTTGCTGACGCTCATGTGTTTTTCCAGACTCCAGACACCTGAAAATGAACCCAGCCAAACTAGTTTGCGGAAGCCTCAGCAAGCCCTTGTCCCAGGATCTCTCTATTTTAGTAACAGTCCATTAGGACTAAATGAGTGATCGTTGTCTGGTGTATGGAGGAATGAGAGACAGCTCTGCAAACCTGTAGTTGAATTCATAGATGTTTGGTGATAAGTGGTTTACCTACAGCTCCAATTGCCTTGCAGGGACTGCTGCGGGTGCCGGGTGGTAGTGACTCCGTGGTACAAGGACATGAGCAGTGCTCATCTGGCAACAGCTAGTAAAGGGAATTCAGTGCAGTTTCACAATATGCTTAATGTGATCCAACTTGAGACCACTGCAGAGACAGACAGTCGTTCTCTTCTCTTCTTGGTTTTCCCTCCTCCATAGGCTCTTACCCACTCTCTTGCATTATCTAATGATCACACAACAATGTGGGAACTATTAGCGTAAGAGTAGCCTTCAGGGGGTTTGGAGGGTTTATTCTCTTTTGGATCGGTGAGCTGATCTGGCTTGCCAGCAGCAGTTGGCATAGATATGCAGGTGTAAAAAAAAGTCTGGATTGCTTTTCAGACATAGCTTGCATCTCTGATCAGAAGCCTGGCTGTGGGGCCTATGCTGAGGTAAAGTCCTCTCCATCTCCCACCTCATGAGCCTGAACCAGCTGGTACTGTTGAATGGTTTTCCACGATACTTGAGGGTGGTGGTGCCACAAAATACGTTTCAAAGCAGTTGTTTCTAATCCATTTCTCTCTAAGTTTTAATAACCTGATTATCTAGAGCTATTACTTACTGGAGTGTTTTTAATCTAAACTCTTTTGCTGTAACCCATAATAATCCTAGAAGAGCAAGACATTATTTAGGCAAAGCAGACTGATTAAAAACATCAGGGATGGCTCCCATCTCCTTTAGCTTTGTTCCCAGTTGTGGTTTTAACTGAAGTGATGTTAGTGATACACTCAGAAATGGATCTTTGGAGGGTAATCACAAGTCTGGATTTGTGAATGACAAGGTGGTCTGATGTAAACCACGCACAAACTGACGTGGGATTTGGTCTGATAGAGGTGCTACGAGGTGAACAAACGTTTTTGTCAGGATTCAAGATGTTACTTTAAAGGACACAAGGAAATGTTAACTGGAGGAGTAGAATTAAAAGGAAAAAGAACCAGAGATGAAACTTGATACAACCCACTCAGGAAATGAGAAGAGGACTTCAGAAGGATATATTATAAAACAAGCCACGTGACAAAATAAAAGCAAGGAAAGAAGATTTATTCCCAGCCAAAGAAGAACAGCTCTTCTAGAAGAATGACCGACTTCTTAGAAGCTTACACTGATACAGATGCAATGCTTGTTTGGAGAGCTGTGAAAAGGTCACTGCAGGCTTTGGAAGATTGTTTCAGTTAATCGATTTTTATTTGCTGCCTTATTTCTCTCTGGAAGAACAGATTGGGAAAAAATGTTAATGGGAGAGCAAGTGTGCTAGTATGGTAGTCTCTTATTCC
>NW_010537989.1:0-6991 GCF_000687285.1 Phaethon lepturus | reverse complement strand
CCCGAAGCCGAGGACCGTGGCCAGTCGCCGGTCGTGCTGCCCTCCCTGCCCGGGCTCGGAGCTAGAAGTGCCCAGCCTAGCCCGGCCTCTGCGAAGCAGGGACTTGGGCCCATGAACCAGTGCAGAATAACCTCCCGCCTTGGGTTTATTTTACCCTCTTTGAGTTTCTGAGGTGATTTCTGTGCATGTACGGCAACAGTTCACCAACTGGTTTGCGTGCATGTATTACAACTGTGCTTAACTAAGAGCTGTTTGCTATTAGCGTGGATGTTGATGGTGACGCGGGGATATCCAGAGGACAGGTCAGGACTGGGCCTGTCCTGCCGGGGGTCACGCAGGCAAGGAGGAAAACCAAACCCTGAGCCAACAGCTGGCAGAGCAGGCCGAGCCATGGCTCCGTTTGTCAGCAGCTTCACCGGGACACTGCTGCGTTACGGGTCAGGGGAACAGCATTGCCCAGAGACTGCACGTCACTTGCTGCCCAACCTTAATGTCAGCAAGAAAATCCTGTCACGGCAAAGATGCGGAGAAGCCAGAATCACTCAGTTACAAGCAAGCCTTTAATGAATTGGCCCTATCTTAAAAAGTTTTTTCTTAGCTCCACAGCAGTTCCTTGGTCAGGGAGATGTTGGCAACCTGTGGCAGACTCTGATAGACCGTGTTCCAGAAGTTCACGTACCGGGATTTCAGATTCTGCTTCACGGAGTTCTGGTTTATCTTGTTGTTGATTTCCAGGTAGTAACTGCCCTCACTGGTATAGGGTGGCCAGGTAGTGGGCACCTTTGAATTCCCTTTGTTGGGATCACTGGGGAAAAGGGAGAAATAAAAGTTCAGTTTTATCAGGGCAGCTTGTGGATGCAGCAAGGTTTGTGGTGTTTGGCAGGGATCCCATCCGCTCAAGCGAGGCTTTAAATGAGCGCAAAGAGAGTTTGACATTGGGACAAGCCATAGCAATTCTGCCTGCTAGGAGCAACTTGCCAACCTGCAATCTCCTCCCTTGGTCCCCGCTAGCATCATCCCTGGCTGCATGCAGGGGCTTAACTCCTGCCTGAACACCAGAATTCGGAAACAAACTCATAATTAAGTTTAAGCAGAGTTCACAGGTTCTGAAAATGCTTCTGCTGTCCCCAGGTGTTCCCTGGATAAGGAGGACCCACTGCAAACTCCACTACTGGGAGACATAGAGCCAGGCTCACAACAGAAGTACAGATAGTGGACATCCCACTTTTGGGAATTGCTCCTGAGAAGTTAACAGGCAAAAGCAGCAGGTTGAAGTGCTGCAGCAAGCCCCAAATATGGAACCGGGGTCACTCACCCTGTCCTGGCAAAGTTGGTCCAGTAAGCAATCATGGCACTGGAGACAGTCCTGTGCTTGGGCAGGTAGCCCAGGGGGGTGGCAAAGGGTTTCCCAAACACGTACTGCAGGTCATCAGCATGGTCTGCTCCTACCCATCTTGGGTAGACGGGCATTCGGGATGGCTGGTAGAACAAGTAGCTGTATGTCTTGTCATTCCTGGGGAAATGAAAAAGACTTGCTAAACAGCTGCGAGTGGAGAGCAGAGAAAGGGATGCGGATTTATAACCACACTCCAAATACCAGCAGAGCCAGAGATTCAGCCTTGGAAGATGCTCACATGCATCTAAGAGGTGCTATCAGGAGAAAACATCCTTCTATCTGGTAATCTTAAACTTTGATTTCTGATTCTCACCCTAACCCTCATATGATCCAACTCTCATATCTTGTGCCATCAAACATTGCTAGGATGAGTCTGAAGTTTTTAGGAAGCAAAAACTTCTTTTCATGGGAATTTAAAACAAATTCCTAGGATGACTCCCTTGCAGCATTAGAGAAATAGCGTTTGTATGAGTTACATGTAAGTGTCTGCTCAGTACCAAAAAGCCTGCCGCCTTCAAGTTCAGCCCTCTTAACCCACTCCCCAACCCCTTGTGCTGGGAACGCAGCGTTTCAGCCCCCAGGTCAGCTTTGGGCTCCTGCCAGGGCTGAGCTGCTCACCGCGCGTGCTGCACATGCAGATTCAGTGCCTGCTGTGTGGGAACCAGGAAGATGTAGTCAGTATCCAGGTCCACCACTGTCTTCTTCATGACCTCCTGGTCTGGCTTGTCACCCCACGCTTGCGTATAGATATTGTATGTTGCATTGGCTCCACGCTCGCCCCTGTCCACAGTAAGTCCTTTGACCAAATTGTAGAACTCGGCCCTGAAAAGACAAGTAGTATCAACTAATTACAGACCAGCAGCTTCAAGTGGGGCTGGGTTCATGGAAATGGATCCCAGACCCCACTGACATTCACATCGAACCCTGCAGTGAGCAATGGTTTGGTGGAGTAAAAGCCAGTGATTTCAGTCCAGGTCTTAGATGGAGGGCATGTGCTTCCCAGCTTTTCCAGCCGAACAGCTTGGGGCCAAATCAGCCACAAGTTCCTTTCATCCCCAAAGAGGAGTCTTATGGGGTAGGCACCCAGCATGTCTGGCATGTACCTGCTTTGGACAGAGAGCATCAGGGCTGCCAACCCTGTCACCGGTGCTGAATTCAGAAGCACCTTAAAGGTATATGGGGAGGCTTCCCCACTAGCTAGTCCTTCTTGTGAAGGCTCTGGCCTTGGCAACATATGCCCTAGGCACCCTGGCTTGGAGTGACATCCTGTTTTGAAGGTAGTGCCCTGTCCACTCAGGCCTAAGTCCTTGGAGTTTGGGAGCTACATTAAAGATAAGATTCCTCATGTTAAGGGTTTTAAAAGCATTCTTCACTTACGCAGTGATTTTCACAAGCGGGCGGTTAATAGCAGGTAAATCAATGCCAGCAAAGAAGTGTCCATCCATGTTATTGACCCCAGCAATGTAGTCAATGTCAGCGGCGTTGGCAAAGAGGTTCTCTGGCATGTCTGGGAGGAAGTCTCCATCGACGACAGGAGTGAGGACAAGTGTGTGAACCAGGGGAGCTGCAGCAGGAGACAAAAATGAAGTCCATTAGGAGCTGAGAAAAGACAGATGTATGGTCTAGCACATCCCACAACTCAAAGAACTGTAGAAAGAATAGGCTGAGGTGAATGAGAGCTTGGGCTGTGACTTCAGCATGGGCATGATGTCACTCAGAAGCAGGGTGACCACAGGATCACATTCAGTAAACCTCATGCCTGTAAGTGGGGAGAAGAGCAAGAGATCTGCCAGCTAAGTACTAGCAGGCAACATCAAAAATTCCTCTCCTCCACCCAGTTCCTTCCCCAAAAGCCCAGCCAAAGGTAGGAACTTCTCCTCCCCATCCCATCTTGCTGTGCTCATTCATTGCCAGGCCAGCTGGCTCTGGCCAGTGCAGCTGCACAGCAGTGGCTTGGCCACTCTCTGTCCTGAGCGAGGCTAAACGCTGGGGCTATTTACTAGGAGCATGAGGAGAGCAAGCAGAGGAGAGTCTTCTTGGGAAAGGAATCACCACAGGCAGCAAAGGCATTCCCTGCCTGGTGTGAGAGTCCTACACTCCACCCAGCGACTCAGATGAAAATAGCAGGGTTGTGGTCAATTATTTTTTTGTTTGTAATCTGTGTTCTGGAATTGCTCTTGCTGCTTTTACAGAACAGAAAGCCCAAACAGTTGCTCTGGAGCCAAGGCAAGGCCCTTGGGTAATTCCTCTGCCACTGCTGCCATTGCATGATGGACAGTGTTCATTTAGTGCAATGTGCACCTGCCTGCGGAAGGGTGACTGCAAGTTCTGCCATTATCGTCCCCTTTCTGAAGGACACAAGCACTGCTTCAACACTCCTGGCAATCATGCCAGCGTCCCGTCAAAGGCATGGTGAGCCCTGTGTGGGTGGGGGACCAGGGCACTTACAGGGCAGGTTGATCAGCTGCAGGTGATAGGCCATCGTCATGGCTTTGGGGTCAGACACACGCAGGCAGGCAGCCAAGGCAGTGGTGTTGTCTGTGGGGCAGCCTATATTTTGTCCAAGCTGCAGGAGGAGAGATAAAGAAACCTCCCAGCATTACCTTCCGAAGCCAGGCTTCATTACCGGCTTCATAGAGGCAAAGGAGAGCTTGGTTTTAACCTCAAAGCAGAATGTTTCCAAAGCACTCTTTGGCGGCATGCTCTTGCCAAATCCCTTGCTAGTTACACTCTTCTCTAGGGAATCACTTTTTTGGGTTTTTCCATTCTCTCAGGCAGGACTTGCGCGTTACCTTTTTAGCCCAGGCGAGCGGGTCCTTCTGGATGGCCCAGCTGCAGAGAGCAACGCCACTCTGGCTGATGGCTCTCTTGAACAGGCCCTTGTTCTTCGGGGTCAATGTCTGTGGTGCAAAACAGAAACAAGGGGGATTCAGGCACAAAATCCTGAAGAGACCAGCGCCTGCCAGACCAGGCTGATTCCCTCACAGCTTGTGCAGCAGGCCCAGGGAAGCTGCCCAGCTCTCATGCTATTTAACAGTCGCAACAGTTAAAATTAAAAGGTGATATGGTGAGAAGAGAAAAGGGGACGTGGCAAGTAAATGCCATTTCACCAGAGCTCCCAAAAGCGAGGACACATGCCTGCAGCAGAAGGGCTGGCTAAACTGAAGAAGGAGGAGCAGGTAGAAAGCAAAGAGGCTGAGCATTGCTGTCCCTGGGCGGGAGAGGATGTTAATCAGGGGCATGTGTGGAGGAAAGTGGTGGAGTGCCAAGGGGACCATCTCTCCCGTTTACAGAGAAGAGAAGTGGCTCTGGTGGTGTCTGACAAGTACAACACACCTGCAGGGAGACACTGGCGGCACCGGCTGATTCTCCAAAGATGGTGATGTTTTCTGGGTCACCCCCAAAGGCCTTGATATTCCTCTTCACCCAGGCAATAGCCATGTGCTGGTCCTTCAGCCCATAATTCCCTGAGCAACAGAGAGCACCCACCATTCAGCAAGGGCACAGCAAAGCTGATAAGCTGGGGACCCGTGACAGGGTCCCCTGAAGAGGGAGCAGCTATGGTACCTGGCAAGTTTTCATCTCCGGTGCTCAGGAAGCCCAGAGGCCCCAAGCGGTAGTTGATGGTCACCACTATCACATTGCCCCGCACGGCAATCTCCTCGCCGTCATAGAGGTAGTTATTGAGGAAGTTCGCTCCCTGGCTCCCTCCTAAAAGGAAGGCACCGCCGTAGATCCAGATCATCACTGGCAGGTTGGTAGAGACTGGGAGATGAGGAAGAAAAGCAGTGTGAGCCACAACATAGCTGGAAGGTGCTGCCCATCCATCCCCATACCCACTCGCTGAGTATTGCTCCACCTGGGCATGAACAGATATGACGCTTTGCCATAGCCTGTGGCCAAGAAAGTCCATGCTCTGTAGAAGAGGCTGAAACTCCCAACAGGCTGCAGCTGAGAGACATTTGTTGACATGGCTCCCACCTTTCCCTCTGAAAATCAGTGCTCCCACTGTTGCCCACTATGGAAACATAGTGGCTGAGAGATGCTCCAGAGCAATTTGTCCACAAAAGGCAACTGAGAATCTCCTCCCCAGGTCTCTGCCAAGCACATACCCTGTCTTTTCCCTTGAGGGATCCAGATGTTCAGATAGAGACAGTCCTCGCTCCCACGGACATCAGTTTGTGTAAGCGTCATCTGCATGCAGCGATTTTTGAATTTTTTTGCCTGCAATGTTCCTGAGAGGAGAGAGGGAAGACAGCAGGTCCTAGTTAGAGGCACCAACTCCATCCTTTGGTTGCAAGCTGTCTGTCCATCCACCCTCTCCTCTGTGAGTCCAGTGCAGAGGTAGCAAAGCTTCCCCAGCCACTGTGACTGGTCTGAGGGAGTGACAAAGAGGAACCCTTTCCTATGTGAACTAGCTCTGGACAGCTGAGGCATGGGGAGGGGAATTGCAGGTGCCATGCTTTGGTTTTGTTACTTCAGGTGGTTACTTCAGTTGCTTGGGAACACTTAGACACAGACTCTCGTACCCACCACGAGGCTAAAAGCTTAGCAGATGAAAGCAGGCAACAACATCTTTGTCTCGTCAATAGTGGACTAAAGAGAGAGAAGCAAAAATAAAACCCCAAACCAAAGGCATTCAAAAGCTAGATCTTACCATCCCAGCCAGGATGAGGTTTGGGGTCTTCCAGAGTCTTTGGTGGGGCAGCAAAGGGGATCCCTCTGAAGATGTCGATGTAGTTCCCAAAGAGTCCCAGTTTTTTACTCTCACCTTCCACAAAACCACCCTCGGTGTGCACCACGCCCAGCTACGTGTGGTCCCATTGAGAAGAGAAAATCATTGCACAGTCCTTCATGCCTCTGGCTTCCCATGTTGCCAGCATCCACACCTTGCCCTGCCCAGTCCCTCGGATGGACCCACTCGCAGCCCCCCTTCCCCAGCCGTCCCTTTAGACCCTTGTGGAAAGCCCACAGGTAGCTGCCACTGGAGATGTGCCCATGCAGATGTCCTGCAGGCTGCCCTTTGGAGCAGACAGGCAGCAGCAATTCTCCTGCACTCCCAAACATAAACAGCAGAAAGTGAGGACCTTCAGCCTTAAGATGTAAACCCGGCCAGACTTGACAGAGAACTGTACAGGAACTTTTGGAAAAATGTTGTTGAGAGCCTTTGCCATGTTTAGGGCAGGAAAACACCCTGCCTTGGCTGTCACGGTCTGCAGGCCCTCTTTCATGGGCTCCAGACCAGATATAGCAGGAGTTTGCTCATTCAGACAGGAACAGGCAAAATGTCTTGCAAAGCCATAAGAAATGCTTTTGTACTTACGGTTGCAGCCCATGCTATGCCAAGGTAGGAACACAAGGCAAAGCACAGGATCTCCCAGCGAGCCATGATGAGTGCTCACCTGATGAGTCAGTCCCCAAATGAAGCCGTACATATATACAGCTAGGAGTGCAGCTGTGTGTCAATACCGTGACCCAGACTTGGCTCTAAGGTAAACCGAGGGAGCCTCTACACACTTGTCCTTCAGCAGGCTGAGGGCAAACCATGGCTGACATAGACTGGCGTCACTGTGTGAGAGCCCTGCAGATGTTGCT
>NW_010537988.1:0-21505 GCF_000687285.1 Phaethon lepturus | reverse complement strand
TTGCCCGCCGATCCCGCTCCCTCACGCCTGCCAGGCTTCTTTGTAGGGTGAAATCGAGACCCCGGAGGTTCCGCCCGCGGCACGTTGGGGAGGGCTGGTGGGGACCGCGGCGTGCCACCCGCACCGGGAGAAACACCCAGGAGCTGCGGACGATTTGTGTGAGTGACGGCTTGTGAGCAATGAGGAAGCAAACAAATCCACCCGTCTCAAACTCTACCTGCATAAATTCCTTTAACGTTAGAGATGAAAAGGTCAGTGCCCAAAGGCCGCCGGTTTAATGGGTTGCTGTAATGTAATTGATACTGTCAGCCCCAGACACACAAAAATCGCAGGTCAGATCCCCACAACATAAAAAAGGATTTAGTATCACAAGATTAAGCTTTAATGCAATTGAAGGCTTAATTTTAGCCCTCCAGCTTTTAATCTTTTGAAAATAACATTTTCAAGCTCTTTTCCCCAGTACCATGAAGGTTAGAATTTTACTTTCCTTTAAAAACAGAGATGTATTTCTATCATTCCAGCTATAATTACAGACAAATTATAGCCCCGCTATGAAAGAACGGCTAACTACTAGTATAATTATTATCAACTAGCATCAAACTAGGCTAAACTGACAAAAGCCACATAACACTGTTGTCAGAAGAAATAACAAAACAAACAAAAAACCAAACCAAAAAACCTGTCAGGAAACTAATGATAAAACCCCTGGAGCTGGCAATGCTGTCACATAGCACAAACAACAAAACGCATTCAAATGAAAGTTTGTGCAGGCTGTCGCAGGGTATATAATATGCATTAAACACTTTTTTTATAAGGGCACAGGACTGCTTTCCTGTTGACACTAATGCACCAAGACCAGCTGCAGATGGGCAGTAGCATTAATTTTTCATCATTCTCACCATAGTTTCTGAGGGCTGAGGATCAAAGGAAGAAGAATAAGTATAGTGGCCACGTATAAAGCCAGATTGTCCTTCGTTCCTATTTTGTAGTAGTACAAACAACATCGTTGAAATTAATGGGATTTTACTACGTGTACCTAGGAGAGAGAAAAAAAAAAACAAAACAGGAATGAACAGAAGTGTTTCTCTCATTGAGACGATGGAGCTTTCAGGCTGTTGTGTCTGAAATTGCAATTAAATTCAGACGCACTGGTGAGAAACAGCTTCCAAAGGTAACATTTATAGTCCCTTGCAGCTCGTACAGTGGTACCCAACGCATCTCACCGGGACGTGAGGATTAGCCTGCTTGGAGACAGGCCTGCAGACATGTTCTGGGGTCGCTGAGCGCCTTTTGAGGGGCTCAGAGTCCTCGGCCACACTCGGCCTCTCGGCAGGATGCCCAAATCATTGACCCTCTCTGGATGCCGGTGAGAACACGCCCCTGAGGAGCCCAGCTGGCTGCTGGATCTCTGCCTTGCAAAGCCTGCTCATTTGTGATCCATTTCTGCACTGATTCAGCTATGCTGAAATTACACACATCTTTAAAAAAATAATGTTATTTGCCGCTGTGATGATGATCAAGAAGCAGCATTAAAACTGCTCTACATTGACAAAAAGCCACATGGTGGAGTTACAAAAGTGGCAATTTTTAGTGACTAATGGAAACATATAGGGTCTTAAGGATTCAACTTCTCGGGCACACAGAGACACACAGGGAGCCTGAACCACCTGGAGGGATGGTGGCTAATGATCTCAGGTTGGGGAATGGGTACAAGAGAATTTGGGAAGCTCAGAGCAATCTGGACTGTGGGGAGCAGCACAACTCTTCCACACATTTCTGCAGGGTTTCTCCTTCCCTAAAATAGCCCAGAAATTAATGACCTGGTTAATGCCTAATCACGATTCAATTTCATTTCTTTCAAAGATACTTCATTTTATCCCATCCTCTGCTTTTTCATAAGCAGCGCTTCTTTGCTGTGCTGTCTCGAGAAGCCCCTCCACATTTCAGCACAGGCTCCAGAGCACTAGCATGGATGCGATCACTATGTTCATCCAAAGCAGCGAAGGGTTTTTCAGGTCTTAAAAAAGGTCATGTTTCAAAATTACTACAGCTCACAAATTAAATAAATGCAGTTTCTTCTTCAGATTTCCTGATGGACGTTTTCCATGACAGAGCTAGTCATTAACTATAGTCTGCAATTTCATCTCTCATCAGTATAAAAATTAAGCAAGTTTTAATACCACAGAACCACAACGTGATGAGTCCCCCAAGTCCCTCCTGCATGGCCCCAGCTCATTACTAGGGACTACGTAGGGACTATTAGGGACCTCTTGGTGGGCCTTGGGAGACTGACCTGCTGCCCCATTCCAACAGGGAGCAGGGGACCAAAGTGCTGCTAATTCTCCAAGCATCCATGATGCTGCAAATGGAAGAATTTAATTTAAACACTGTTCCTGTACCATTGCTGTGATGTGACACCTAACCAAGAAGTTTTCAGGGAGTTCCATGAATAAACTCTGAAGAAAATCCTCCTGAAAGAAGAGTTTGGCTACATAAGCTTGAAGAAGGCCAAAAGACAAACAATGTGATGTTGTAAAGAAAGAATAGGTAAATTAGGGGGGAAAAAAGGGAAAAAAAAAGAAGAGAAAGATGAAGAGACGCCTGCTTTAGACAGGAAGGAAACTGAAGGTTTTTTCGCAATACCCAAGGAAGAACTTCAACGACAGCGATGGTTTCCAATACACTGCTCCATCTCATGGTACTTCAGTGTGTCACCCCGGAGTATCTTTCACAAGCCAAATGAGACATTAAAGCTTTTCTCATCTAAAAATTCCAGGCAAGTCTTATGGGAAAAATGTTTTGAATGTCAAGAGAGAGAACTATAAAAACTCCAGTTTCAACTACCACCATTTCCCATTTAATATCACTCATTAAAAACATCTGCATCAAGAATTAGGGGTGACCATTACTTTCATGCAGTACGCAATTTTGAAGTTTCAGGTGATCATTCCATGGGATGTAATAAATCTTCTGTGGCTGTGAGCAGTTGATATGGTTTATTTTAATGGCCACAGTTAAAGGTTTCATGGGATCAGGCCACAACCAAATCTCTTTATAATAATTCTTTAGGCTACTGCATAATTTACAGCCCTTATGCACTTTTCATGATCTAATTTACCTTCCTCTTAAAATATTTTGTAAAACCAGTGTTCCATTTATAATGATATATATCCCATTATAAAACATACTCACTACTTTGTTACCAGAATAGCATTTTATGTGTGTAAACCAAAGGGCATTAGCATATGCCAGAATTACTCTCCCAACTTGGTGATATACGGAGCATAATGGAATTATGAGCAATTTGGTGCACACTGTCAAAAATATAAATGCAGTGAGACTTTAATAGCAGGCCTGCAAATAGTGTTTCATGAGAAAAGCATATTTTTGCAAATGAGATTCCCCAAAAGGAGTAAAATCTGGAAGTGAGGTGAAGGAGTACAGAGGGAACAAGGCATGGCGTCAGCTATGGGGACTGTGATCTTACATTTATCGTACATAACCACCCAAAAGGGAGAGGGGGAAAAGGCAAGTTCTGTGGATTCACCATCAACATGGCCCCAAGATATGAGGGAATGAAAAGGCCAAAAAGGCTGTGGGAAAAGGTTGCAATTTCTCTGAAGGAAGGTTCACCAGGAGCAATCATACTAATAAAGAGAAATGTTGTGACTCTGTTTAATTAAAACATCAGAAAGCGCTTCTCCTTAAAGCCAGCAGCAAGTGATCTCTGTGGGCTCCTTCAATCCAAGCTCTTTCAACCCATTTCAGTAGTATTTAACCATATCCAACTTAAACAGGATTTTCTTGACCTTGACACTAAAGTTTCTCTGCCTAAGCCATACTCTACTCTAAAGGCATATAATGATAGTTCAAGAGACACTTCAGATGTATTATCTATCCCGTATCTGGCCTTCCCTAAAGAAATCCTCTCACTCACTCAAGCATGAAATATACTTTCCTGGTAGCAAAAGTTGTGAAACATAATTTTCTCATGTTACTGCAATATGTAAAATCTTACACCACCTGCCATATCATAATTCATTAAAAGGGGGGTTTGATCAGTATTTCCTTTTGCAGGATTATATGCATGTATACATGCACTTAGATATGGTGGTTACCTTGCCGGAGATATTTGTGATACAGTAGTTTTCATTTTTATCGGGGTATATTCAAAATATTGTTTTGTCTCCCAAAAATACCCACACAAATCCAGCTCTGCAGAGCTAGGTTATATTCACTCCCAGAAATCCAAATTCTATTACCCAAAATACCTATGGGAAGCAAATACCAGCAACATCTTACAAAGCTATTGTTTCCCTTTATTTATTTCTTCATTTACTTATTCTTTACAACATCAACATTACCT
This sequence comes from Phaethon lepturus, assembly GCF_000687285.1. Lineage (NCBI taxonomy): Eukaryota > Metazoa > Chordata > Aves > Phaethontiformes > Phaethontidae > Phaethon > Phaethon lepturus. The sequence goes on along the minus strand of NW_010537988.1, from coordinate 17,139 downwards.
AGCAAAAACACAGCTACATATTCAAAGATTTCCACATGCTTCAGCAATATCAATGACTAACTATGATAATCTTGTCACTTACTATTTAACATAGTATCAAAGCACCTGTGTGCTTATCCCCGTTTTATATATCATGAAACTGAAATAAAGGAAATTTTACTGGGTTTCCAATAACTTTTCTAATAATTGAATGCTGGGGCCGGAGTCAAGAATAGAATCCAAATTGCTTCATTTCCAACGTTAGGTTTCCAAAACAACCGCATGTTTTATCTCAGAGCAGTTCTCTTGGCAACTGTTAACGTCTCTGTCTCAGGAGGACACGGTCCCTTTACCTATTTCAAAGCTGGCAAGAGGAAGGTTTTAGTTTTAATGGAACCAGATGGGAACGTATTTATTCTCCTCCCAAAAGGTACGTGCACGTGCTCTTACGGCAGGAAGATTCAGCCTATTTCCCTCCCTCTTAGGCTCTCCGAAAAATCGTGCGCACTTCAATTTACAGGAGCTCGCACGGAGTCAATGGCCCCATTCAAACTCCGGACATGCCTACCACCTGTATGCTGGCTGTTCTGGTACAACCAAAAGGCTGTACAACAGTAACCCAAGGATACAAGCTTCTCTAGGTTAGATTTGAGCTACCATAGCCCACCGACTGGAAACCACATTTCTGCATCTCCCAAAGTCATAGAGAGAGACGCGCAAATGCCACCTGCAGCTACACCACCAGGTAACGATCAAGTTCTGTAAGAGGCACAGCATTTGCCAGGCTCTTCGCTGCTTCTTAGGAGAAAAAAAAAAAAGAAAAAAAAAGAAAAAAAATCCTTTACACCTGCGTTTAAAATGCATCTCGATTTCTGGAGGGTTACTGAACGCAAGACTGCATATTGCATTTGGCAGTGATAAAATCAAACTGTCATCTCTACTGGAGACTGAGCACAGCTCATATATATCTTACCTTTTAAGCCCATTCTATCGAAGCTGTAGCACAAATAAAGATGAATACTATCTCTTTCTAAGCCAGCACAAAAACACCCCTCAATCTAGCAGGAACTGCACAATACTTATCACCTTTTCACAGGATCCTGTTTAAGCTTATAAACACTTTTTTATTGTTTCCAGATTTCATTCAAGATGTTTGTTAAATCCTTTCCACAAAATTTGCTGGTTTAACCTCTCCCAATCAGTTTAAAATGTGTATCAGTTCCGAACAGAGAAGCTACCTGTAACAGACAGATCTGCTGTCAAGGCATATGGGCTCGAGAGCTGTCAAATTTTATATATAGCCAAGAGCATCACTTTGCTGTGTAGTAAGGAAAAGATTTAAGCCACTGCAAATTACTAAGGGCTTAAGTCCACCATCCTACTAAACAATAAAAAAAAGCCAGTTTGCTATACACATTTTTTTTTTCATTTCAAAATCCTTAAATAAATAATTCTCACTGTGACAACCCGTATCAGTATTGTAACGGTACGGAAGGGATAACCGATCTACCTCTTTGGTCACCCTGCTTGATTCTGGTCCTCAGCATAAGCAAACTGCTGATGTTTCTTTTACATGCAAGGTCTAGAGGGGGGAAAAGAAGTCTTATATCCATTACGGTGAGTTTTTGCTGATTCTGTACTGAGTTAGATTTTTTATCATTTCTTTGGCGTTTCACCAATGCTATTAAGCAGAATAAAAGCTAAAGGCCCAGCCAGGATGATAGGGAGATTTGAATGCTACAGGTGTGACATTCCCCCTCGGGCCAACGTTCATGAACTATTTACGTTGTATTTATGCCCTATTTTGAAGGCTTAAAGAGCACGTAAGCTTTGCAAGGGCCTTCTGAACAAGACTCTCCACAAGCTTTTCCCAAAATAAGAGAAAGTCATTGTGGGACAAGCTGAATGACTGCCTTCATCCATGCTGACCTCCTAGGTCACACTTCTGTTTGGTGCAAGGGTAAGAGATAAATAAACCCTTCAAGACATAACTGGAGAGCCCAGTCTACAGCCTGTGTGTACATGCGATCTGCAAAATGAATGATTAACTCTCCGTAGAACCCTTCAAGAGATAACGAAGACCAGAACAAAGTGGGGATGGAAGCAACACAGGTCTCCATCTCTTCTGGGCTTAGGAAAGCTGTTGAGACCTGCACCCACAGGACTGCATCGTATCTTCAGTTCCGTCGAAATCAGAAAAGCTGCAGCTCTATTCTTGTACAGTTACTGCTGACCTCTTCAGAGGTCCCCCTTTTTCCAGCTACCGGCTGAGATGCAGCTTTCTTCTCCCATGGCCACCTTCAGACTATGCCTCACCTTTTCAGAAAGACAACTGAAACCCTTTGGAAATGTTCTATCTACCCATAACAGCCAAACTGTTTATGCAAATTTAGTCTCAATGATAGTCTTAAGCAACTGTGTATTGAATCATAGAATGGTTTGGGTGGGAAGGGACCTTTCAAGGCCATCTAGTCCAACCCCCTGCCATGAGCAGGGACATCTCCAACTCGAGCAGGTTTCTCAGAGCCCCGTCCAGCCTGACCTGGAATGTTCCCAGGGGTGGGGCATCTCCCACCTCTCTGGACAGCCTGGGCCAGGGGTTCATCACCCTCACTGTGAAAAATTTCTTCCTTATATGTAGGCTAAATCTGCCCTCTTTTAGTTTAAAACCAGCACTCCTTCTCCTATCACAATTGAGTCTTATTAATGGCAAAATCTTGGTCTACTTGTTTTTCACAACCGCTAAATGCCAACCCGAGAGCACCCATTACATCCGTCTGCTACATTTGTGCTATGGAAAGGAAGCTGCAGGCACAAAACAGGTAAGTCTATAAGCAATTCCTCATTTGCATGGACATTTATTAGATTTGTAAATGTAAACTTTGCCTGGCAGGCTTTGGAGAAGTGGTGGTGTAATTCTAAATCAACAGTGAGATTACATTATGTTTTATGTTTTTGTTTAAAATCTCTTTTGTTACATTTTCTGCACGTACATCTTAGAGTTTCCATATATATTTCCAGTCTGTACATTGTTATTTATGTTTATAGGTTGTTTGCGGGAGATGTTTCTTTCCAATGGAAACTGGAAATACTAGAGCAGAAAATTTAATCTCTTTAGAAACCAAATGAAACAGAGGAGAAAAAAGTAATGTGTGAGAATGGTTCTCTTACCTGCTGACCCAGAAGGCTACAGAACATTTAATTGGCATGGAGCCACTCGGTAATCCCTGGCTCTAGGAAACGCTGGTCAGCTGAGCTTTCTTTTTTGCAAGATCATTTCCAGTTTGAGAAAGGTTCAAGCTGAACTCTTCTGTTCAGAGTCCAGACAAGCACTATTAACCATGGCCCAGTCAGCTAGAAAGCAAGCATGAGTTTTCATAAATGTGATTCAACAGAAAAAAAAAAATTCTATCACTTGTCTAGTCTTAATAATAGAAACATGTCTAAACACAGCAAGACAGGATGGGTTAGAACAGCATTGGGATTTAGAGAGCCCTCAGAGGTACGCAAGGCTAGACCTAGATCTTACTGCTTCCAAATACATTTGGTTCAAGAGTACTGGCACAATCTACAGTGGGCAGAGACATCTAATATGAATTTTTGTTTTCATGTTGATATTCCAGCCAGTATTTGGGGTTTTCTTGGCTACTAGTATTCATTTCTACTTGCATCCACAACCATAACTGGAACCATGTTCTAGTCTAAGCAAGACACAACCTCAGCACAAATTGAAGTGGAAATCCATGTAAGACACAATTTCTATCTCCTTTTTTCTAAAGGTGAAGAAGTGGAGAGGGAAGGAGGACGAAACAGAAGGAGCAGATTGCAGGGAAGCTATGGACGGTGGTGGTGGATGAAGACAATCTGTAAATCCCAAAGGTCCACCTCAGAGAACGAAAACTACCAATTATGAGGAAAACAACAAAAACTGTTTGGGTGGAAAATCCCACTCAGTGGTGTGATCCCTCCCATGATCCCATGGCTCATCAAGCCACTGTCGAACATCTGCATCTTCACTCTGCTTTATCGCTGCAAGTTTTATCGCAAATTCTTCACAGTTATATATACCTACTAAAAAAGGAAAAAAACACTAAGACTTCCATCTGTCTCTCGTTGTTGATAACTCTGAATGGGCTTGATACGGAGAAAGCTGTAAGTCCATGGCAGACCCCATAGCGCTGCATATATGTCGCCCATGCTGCCAGATATTTGCTCTGTTTGTGTAAGAAATAGCTTCTCTCTCATTTCATTTCTGCTTGCATACCAGGAGCTGGATGCATTAAAGGCAAAAGTACCTTTATTACCTGCTCATCTCACTCCCATGTGCATTTGCTTCTCACGCAGGAGAAGATTACCTCTTTCAAGCTGTTCTTTCCCACTTTTGTTCTCTGCTGAGCTACCGCTTGTCAACACATTTATCCGTTTGCTGCTTTCAGCCAAAGAAGTAAAAAAAACAGGTTAAAAAAGGAGCAGGAGGAGGATAAGCTTCACTTTTGGCACTGTATCTGCGTAGCTGAAGAGAGAAACATTATCAACTGCCAAGTGATCTGATTCTTCGAATAAAGGGATAAATAAAGTAAGAGCGTTCGCATGGATCGGCTCTTCATGCTGTGGCAAGGTGAAACTGAGACACAGATTTGGCCCATCTCCCACCTGCACTGGCTCCAGCTGGGGGTGGCTCTGCACCCCATTGTAACGTTAGTGGCTGATCTGCAGGGCAGAGGTCTCCAGAACTTCAAGGTCTAGGTCAAGGTTTGGGAAACAAGCAAGATCTTGCATGGCTCAGAGAGAACAGCTTTCAGCCTCAGGAAGACTCCTCATCATGCTCATGACAGCTTAAACCTCTCATATCTGTGCGGCAGGAGACACCACCAAGACTACTGGAAAAATTTGGAATTAGGTTCAAATCCCAAATAGCTTTTATTGGTAGGCAGCTTTGAAGCATTGGGCTTTGCCTTGAGGTTGTCCAACAGACACCAGGAGTTTTACTCTAGTTTTCAAAAACCATTGGAAGTGTTGCTGAGTCAGGCTAAGAAACCGCAAAAACAAACACATGTTTCCTATTTACTAATTAACACTAACGACAATTTAGCAGTCCCTCAGCATGACAAATTTCTCTAATAATCTGCAATCTACACCCGCAGCTCTCCTTTCACAGTCTCCCCATCTTTGCTCTCTTCCCACGCTCAACTTGGTGGTTTTGGTTCTTCCTCCCATCGCTGCGTGGTATGACAGGTGCTGTGGATACACTTGAATTTGTTACGCTTTAGATAACCTTGTCAAATCAAAACAAATCACTTCCTACGCTCAAAGACCCACTTCACTGAAATAAACAGGGAAGTATTTTCCTGGTATGAATACTGGTAGCCACAGCACATTCGATGTCATTGTTTGCATCAGCAGAAACACACAGGAGCAGCCTCCCTCACAGCGCTGATGACCTTCTGCTTCCTGCTCTACAGGGCACCATGAAGATGAGACAAAAGAAGAGCTGTTTTACAAGTGACCAAAAAAAAAACCACAAACCCACCCAAATAGTTTTTCCGAGGTTGCATTAGGGTTTCTATGAGTTCGTATTTTTACTTTGGCTCAGTTGCTCTCATTCTATTCCAGCTGATTTTTTAATCTTTAATTAAGTCCTCTTGGGCAAAAGGAAGAGTCAGAGCAAGAGCTCATGTTTAAATAGATAAGAGAAACTAATACAAAAGCTAGAATATTGATCACCAAGGTTGTAATTAGTTTGATACTGATGGAAATAACGCTTGCAGAATCGGTGAGAAAGTGTTCTTTTCTAGAAGGCCGTTCTGGGCTCCTTTCAGGATGGGAACGATACAGAAGGAGACAGTATAAAGCAAAGGATACTCCAGCCACTGTAATAGCAAAGCCGTGACTTCAGCAGGAGATGGATTGAGCCCTAATTGATGCAACACATGCAGAGATTGCAGCACATAATTTCAACATTGTCTTGCCAGGCTATCCAACAGACACTGAGCAGACACCAGCATCATCTTCTTTAATGCAATATTTATCAAGAAGTTGTATTTTTCAAAGCAGAGTATTTATTGATGTCTTGTGTCTGGCTGAACTTCAGCACACAGATGTATATATTTCAAGGAGAGTGTCATCATTATGAAATAGTGCAGAATGTTAACTCTCTCTTTTTAATTAATTTTAGGTTGTTTGCAGTACACACCATTCATCATTTCAAACTGTCACCTCTGAAGCTCTTATCATGAGGAGAGCTTCTTTCTCAGGACTCGATACATTCACTTTCTACTCTGCTTACTTAGAGTAACTCTGAGCATGTAGGTCAAAATTCAACCTGAGCAGCAAGCCAGAAAAATGCCTACACACCACCTACCTCCTCCAAATACAGTATTTTGAGACATAAATGATGAATAGGGCTTGTAGTGACACTCAGTACTGGCGTGAAATTCACCCATTATGATGAATTTGCTACCAGGAGCTCCCGGAGAATTTTCTGTGATGGTTATCATCATCTGTGCTTCCCTTTCTTGTACTTGCAGCATCCCGGCGTGAATCCTGGCACAGATAAGGGATGAAGCCAAGCAGATTTGAGTACCCTCTGGACCTTGATCTCTTTGTTCCTTATTTACGTAAAAAGTATGGTTACCAGAATAGCTGGTATAAAACTTTTGTAACCCTGATTATTGCCAAACAAACTAGGCAGGATGTGGAACAAACCATATTACGAATTTCCTCTCTTTCAGTTGTTTCAGATATAGCCAGCTATTTATCCTTCACAGTGCAGAGCTTCGGGGAAGGTCAGGGAGCCCTAGGCAAGTCAATAATAACATTCAAGTGGGCAGCTACTGTGCTGAAGGCATGATCCTGTGCTTGATGCAGACATAGACATGTTATTGACTCTACCAGGAGTTTTGGTTTCATAGCTGGTATACGAGGTTTGACCAAGAGCTCGGTAGAAAATGTAGTAAATCCAGCTTAGTATTTTCACAGAATTCCTTTCCAACCTATATTCTTTGCCTGCACTAATTAGCAAATTGTTAATGTGCCAATGTCTATCCATCCAAGTACATACTCAAAATGCTAATAATTCACTTACTTACATTTCTGTGGTTTTAACTTGATAGATTCCCAAGGGTTTCCTTCCACCTATTGTTTATCTGCTGAAAGAAAGCTCTTCTCCTCAGTATTTATTACACAATACATGGCAGACAAGGAAAACCAAAAGGGACCAGTGAGAAGTTAAATCAGAATGGGTGAAGGGTGTAGGAGCTGTCAGCAGCAAAGTAAAACAATAATTGAATCTTAAAAGCTCAGTGCTACAGTAAAAACTGATAATAAAATGTTCTTTTAGTTGTCTCAGTAGTCTAAATTTTAGCTAATCTAGTTTGATTTCAATAGCCTTAAAAATAGAAACTTATAATAGAGTTCAGAATAAGCAAGATATTAAACAGTAACATCTATGCATTTGCAAAGATCTGCAGCGGATGATACAGACCGACATTTAGTCGGTAATTTTCAGCCCAAGATCATAGAGTACAAACTGGTTATGTTGGGAACCTCTGAACCTATCACTGAAATGTAATTGGGTTTCCTCTACTTGTGTACCCCTCGTTTTACCCTCAAGCTGAGGACACCAAAAAACGAGCCACTTCTCAGGCTCATAGGATTTTAGGGAGAACAAGCACGACTGCACCTAAGGAGCACCATGAAGACACCCAGACAACCTCTTGGAAACACATGCTGCGACACCCATGAACTTTCCCTAAAGCACCAGTTAGTCCAGCACATAGGGCCCCGCTTCTGCAAACAGGTTGACGTCTGGCACTGCATGGGTAGACAGGTAGAACCTAATTGAACTGCTTGGGTAGACACGAAAAATTTCGCAGGATCGATGCCCATGTGCCAAGATATGAATGCATTTCTGGATGTTGCTTAGCAACTCTGTACGTTTGCAGCCTGGACATGCCAACACTACTAATGGCCACCGTATCTCCTGGCTCCATCACATAAGGCTGCTTTGCAGAAGAATAAATACTATTTTCATCTCTGACTGTTTTTTCACATATCCATAAAAATTCATAAAAACACACATTTTTATGCATTGGTTTTCACACAGTTGGGGAAGTTTACAATTCTTTACCAACTCCAGTGTGAGAAAAAGGCAGATGCGAAACATCATCTCTAAAAGGGTAGGGCAAGTCTGAGACATTGCTCTAAAGATAACACTGCACATATTTACTGTCCTTCAGGAATTTCATGGCAAGTCTTTATGAAAACATGCAACCTGAGCAGCCAATAACTTCAACCTGGAACTCAAAAATACAGCTCAGTTATTCTTGGCATTCAGCTCGTTCCTAGTGAGAGAGACGCTGCAGGTGAACTCCCACCCCCACTGACATCAGCAGGGCACTAATGGAGCTACACAGGTGTAATTCTGACCAAAATCTGCCCCTGCAATTGCAATATAGGGAATTTGTCTGTCTTCTCTAGCCACTCAGTTGGATTTCATCAATATCTGTTGTAGAAACGGGTAAGAAAATGCTACTAATATGATGTGTGCTTTCTAAACTTACATTTAAAGTTCATCACATTAATCAAAACAAAGAAACAAAAGGGCTGCAAGTTGCCTTTGGTGAACAATTTAGGCACCACACCATCACAGCTCCTTCTCCAGCTCTGCTGGCATGTGCCATTCCCACGGACTACCTTGGAAGTCTCCTCCTCAAAGGCATCTTTCCCCGAATGAGACAAGCCAGGGACTGTGCGTCACAGCTAGTCTTTGCCAGACAATACCTGCCAGGAGGGAACTTCCTTCACCTTCCACTCAAAGTTGGATGTCTACCACTGAAGCTACACCACCACACATACCAGTCAGGAAAGCGTGTCCTGGGAGGTGGTGGAGTCACCATCACTAGAAGTGTTCAAAAAAACGCGTGGATGTGGCACTTCGGGACATGGTTTAGGGGACACGGTGGTGTTGGGTTAATGGTCGGACTCGATGATCTCGAAGGTCCTTTCCAACCTTAATGATTCTGTGATTCTGTCCCCCTCGAGAGAGAAATGTGTCTGCTTGAATTAAGGTTCACTTCATAGCCAGGTCCTGTTTCACTTTATTAGCAAGGCTTGGAACCAGGCAGAGAATAAAATATTTCAGTTAGCACACTTTCTGTCCACAAAGCCCTAAGATGCTTCTAGTATTTTATGGAGATTAATTTTGTGCATCAAATAAAAAGTAACAGCAATGAATTCAAGGGTTTTTTTGAAGTATTATTGGTGGGGTTGAGTTACATTTTAATGACTTGAGCTAGATAGCAAAAAGTTAATAAATTGCACCCGATGCAACTTTTTCCTAGAGGCTACAGGTTTCTACACGGGATCTGAAGAATAGTCACTCTCCTAGTACCATCCTGTGAGAACAAATGCAGAGTAGGAAAGAAGAAATAAAGTTAAAATAAATTAAGAAAAGAACCTGGGACATTTTTCTGCTCTTTTCACTTGTTAACCACAGCAGCTAAACAGGAACATAACCCAAAACCACATTTCCTCTCTTCCACCCTAAGAGGATTAGGTATCAGTTACAAAGGACACTTTGAATACCAATCACACATGAAAACCAAGCACCAATTGCTGATCCAATTAAAATACCAATGGCAGAAGCAATTAATTAGAATAACAATTAAAAATTATGAAACAAGTTATTATTAGATTACCAATTCCAAGTAGACCACCATTTAAAATGTGTGTCTCGGAGCAATAACTTAGAATTCCAGGTAAAACGAAAATATGTATTACTTAAACACCAAAATCAAAACGAAACATTTTAACTTAACTGAGAAAAAATACTTTGGTTGAATGGAAGCATTTTTTCCAATATATTAGTAATTTCTAATTTTTCATTGAATTCTGAAATATCAGCCTTCCACAGAACAGAAACGCTAAATTTCAGATAGTTCGAATAAATACGAACACACGGTACATACGCATTCTAGTGTTAAGACTGACGGTTGGTTTTTTACTAGAAGGTTTGCTGTTCCGCTGCTCTTGTTTCTCATATTTCTTTCTAGTGAAGATTTATATTCATAACATCCTGCATCTCTGCAGCATTGAAAATACAGATAATGCTGGACCAACAAACAATTCTTCATAGCCAAGCCCCTGGATCCAAAAGGTCCCCTTTCCAGGCACAAGCTGAAGCCTCTTGTATCAGAAGAACATACTTGGTTTGTGTCCTCAGTCCCTTACAGGAGGCACGAATAGAAACGTTCAATGAGCCAGATCATGACACTAGTGCACATAACCCTTGCTTTGCTCCTCCATGATTTTGGCAGATGCGGGAACAATTTTCCTCCGGTTCCAGACTACTGGACGGCTCAGAGGCACGTCAAGTAGGACAGTTGTGCACTTCCACCTTCATAACACGCCCAGCGAAATTCTGCTCCATCACTCTTCTGTTTCCATAAGTCCATGAATAAGTCCATTTTTGGATCGTGATCACAATATACGCTCGCAGGCAGAGATTGTCGAGACCCCTTTAATACCCCGCTGCTAGTCCTAGCGATTAGTTGTGGTCTTAATAGTTCATTCTAAGTTTGCCAAGAGTGTCTTTGACCTCCTTGTCCCTGTTTTGCCTCTTTTCCTGGTCCTTCCAAATTCCCAGCCATATGGCTGTCCACCAGATACCCCACAGCTTTCTGCCCTGAGAAGTCACCACAGCCCCAGAGAGCTGGTGTTAAGAGATCTCTTACATGCAATAAATCAGTAATGTTTTAATGATGAGAAAACTAAATTAATTTTTTTTTTTTTCCCCCTGTCTTCATGTACAGGCAAACGTGCAACTCCAGGCACGTGCAATCTGAGTGCAGGTAAACAGCGGCTTTGGCAAAACCAGAACTCCTGGGTGGTGGGGAAAGCTCTGCGCCCACCTGACCATTCCCCCCGGCGCAGCCCCGGGATAAGCCGAACCTGATGAGCACCGTGGTGCGTCGGGTCCCAGCTTGCAGCAGGTGAGCTGAAATCAGCTGAGGTGGGGAAAAATCCCTGGCAGGGTCATTTAACAATCCAGTAGTTTTATAGGAGGAAAAGAGTGAAACTAAGTGTATCCTGGAAAATGACAACCTCTTTCTCTTCATTCAATTTGCCATGGCTATAGAAGCATAGCAAGCACATGGAAACGCTTACGCCTGCTCACACATGCTGCTTTAACATAATGTTCACTATCTCGGAGTGGGACATGCTCTCGCTGGACTATCCATGGTTAAACAACCAAGGTTTTGCTTTGTTTTGCTATGCTGTAGAAAAAAATTAGCAAAATTAAAAAATATCTAAATTCACTGTGAATAGCAGGGAGTGGCAGCTGTACAAAGCATCTGAAGGTGAAATAGTTGTCTTTCGGGAGTTGAAAATTATATTGATCTCTGTTAACAAGTTTTGTTCATCACGCACTTGGGAATATTCTCTGCTGATCCCAATGCAGAGCTAAATCCATGAATTTAAGCAGACTCTCTTATACCGACAGAAAAATCACATCCCTAACCTTAGATCCCCAGAAGTACAATCACTAACCTCTGTGACAACTTTTAAACAGCAGCTCGGTGGACAGAAGATAGCGGCTTTTGACCTGTAAATGCAGAGCTGAACAGAAAATTATACCCTTGTGTCAGAATCGGATGGGATGGGCAGAGCCTTAAAGGTCTTTTCCAACCGTAACGATTCTGTGAGCCCCCACCCCAGCGAACGGATCATCTTCTCCGTGTAGTTCTGTGAGGGCTTGAAGGAAATTTCTGTGATGCCCTGTTGGGTTGCTATGGGCCTCACTGATTCAGACCTTTTTAGACATCAGAAGCCATTTCCATCGGGCTAATAAAGCCCTTCCTAGTGCACCCGCAAGCTCCGCGTTTATCCAAAGGCGCTGGAGACGGGAGATTTTTAAAAGCGAAATGATGGTTCCGTATTAGATTTGCATCTTCTGATCTCTTTCCCATGGTCATTAAACCGTGATGCTTTCGTCCCTTTTGGAAATAAAACTTACCCAGGATGTGAGGCAGACTGCGGCGCTTCTGCCCGTACAGCCGCTGTAGGAGGAGGAAAGGAGACCTGGGAGCCAAAGGCTTAGAGGAAAAGCAGCCCATATTCCCCAAGAATCGGTTTAATAACTGGAATCCTACGTCAAAACGTAGAGATTGTGCAGTCTTACATCAGCAGCGGCTTTGGCTTTCTCACTGGAAATCTTTTGTGTCCCAAGGCTGCCCTGAAGGTAAGAAGCTAGTGCCATATCCTCACTGGACTGCAGATTAGAGTAAAGTCTGTGTTACTGCTCCGGCTCCCTGCCTTGGGGTGCAAAGAATGGCTGACAAAGCTCCTGTCGGTCCTCCGCCTGAAGGTCACTTTCTGAGAGCGTCTGAACTGGAATTATCGCCGCCACGGACGACCCGGAAGGAACGCAGGAGTCACGCGGCATTCGCAGAGGCCGCATGAAGCGCGCGCGATGCACGCACGCCGGCGCTCAGCGCCTCACCCACACCTCCCCGCCGGTGCGAACAGCCACGGCTGCGCGAGCTGCCCCGAGAAACGACGGGTTTTTATTACACCTGCCAGCGAACTTCCAGAGGAAACTTCTGCTTCCGAGGTTTCGAGGTGCGCGGTGCCGCTGTGCTCCGCAGCGCCGCTGGCTCTGACAGCTTAGCAAATCTCCGGGTCTGATCCCGCAAGGCTCGGCGATGCTTTTAGCTCCCTTCAGAGGGGAGAACCACCCGGCAACGACACAGCACCGCCGCCGGGACGTGCACAGGGCAAGGGACAAAAGGAATTTTAAAACTCCAATTCTAATACGCAGCCGCTCGCATGTGCGTTAGCACGGAGATGTTCCACCTCGCAAGGCCGGTGCTGTTGGGGACAGGGACTCTTCCATCAACCTAAAGGCGCAGAACTGTAGGAGCACAGCGGTTGTGCAACTTGATGTCATGCAGCAGTCTGGCTCCCCTTCATCAACCCAATTGATTCCCATTTATCAGATTAATTAAAGACTGAAATTTTATTTTAATTTCAATTTCATGTTTTAATTTTCAAGAGCTATCAGATTCCCCTTATGTTCAGAATATAAAATACAATTCTTATTCATACAGCCCCATTATAATCAAAGCCAAATAAGGAATATGCAGGAATCTGTTCTTACTCTTAAATTTAAAAGACCAGAAAAGCATTAAGCACTTGGACGAAGCAAAAGCTCAAGTGAAGGAGGGAGATTAGAAAGAAGGTGAATCTACATCCCCTAACCTAGTGACTAGCCAAGGGAAGTTTCAATACAAGGACACACGAAGGGGAGTTACCTGCTAAATACCTTGTTGAAAAGGCATCCTACACTTGTGTTCCAAGCAGAAAAGCTAGCTACAAGGAACCCGAACGTTATTGCACGTTTTAAAACATACCAAGGGGCATTTCCAGTGTGGGAAACCTAAACCTTTGGTCTCTGTCTTGGTAGTCAGAACGAATTAACTGTAAACGGACACGGCTGTCGTCATCTCGTCATGAACCAATTCGGGTCAGCAGCAAGCGTGGGAGAGGGGAGCGAGGTGAAAGTCTTACAGCTGGAAGCCCGGATGTTAAGGGACCTCTATGTGAGATGCTCAGCGTAAAACCAGAGAGAAAAGTTAAACTGCACCGCACCGAACTTCAGGCTGACTCTGCAAATGTCGATGGTGAAACCACAGAAAGCAACTCTGACACCCCAGGAGCGGCAGGAGAAAGTACAGATGTGCAGGTAACACTTACGTATTACTGTTAAACGATCAAGGTCCAACTTCAGCTCCGCTGTAGTCTTCCACTCTATTTTTAGAAGACGTGGCGGTTCACTCCGTGCCTCAGTTTTTCCTCTGTAAAATGGAGCCAATAGTATTTTCTTCTCCCAGGTGCTGCCTGTCTTACCCGGATGTCAGCGCAGGTTTGCGCCATGCTTTCCACCTATACAGTAGAAAACCTGCTTTCTGAGCAAGATACGTGAAATAAGGTACCAGCTAAAGAGGTACGAACTTCCAACGTTAAAACTGGAATTATTCTGTAGCACAGAGAGCACCCGGCTGTCAGCAATATCCCCCTGGGGCCAGCTGGAACGGCCCTTTATTTGTGCCTAGAAAACCTCCGTCAGAACACACAGCCTGAAAAATATGATGGTTTATGTGTTTAAGTAGACGGATTCTTGGTTCCTGAAGATGTAGCTGACAAAAATAACATGAAAATACAACCTTTAAACTTCTCTACCTTGGAGCACTGTGTTTCCAAAGGGGCTTCAACTCAGCTCCAACATGTGCACATACGAAAGTGCTCACTTGTGCATATTGAATTGGATTTGGTTGTTGTATATGTTATTTGCAGGACAGGATTTTGAGTTTAGTTCAGAAGATTTCAGTTAGGAAAAAAAAGTAACATAAGCAGGAAAGAAGTCAGGGAATAGGGTTTTTTCAACACATTAACACCTGCAGCAGTTTTTGTTTCAATACAAAAAAGGCAAACTAGCACAGCTCATTGATGCAGAAGTGTACAGGTAAATGTCAGTGCAAATACAATACGGATCTCCCCTGATACCATACGATGTGGAAAAAAAATACTGATTTTTCTGGCTTTTAACTTCATCCAGGTCTGTGATTTTGTGCTGATGTTTGACTCAGGAAATTAGAAGATAGCTGCATTTAGAGAGGGTTAATAGAGTCACCACAGATAATGCAGAGAGATGCAGCCAAAACCGTAATAGATGCAGATCATTTAAAATTTGATAGGATCACTTAAGACCTAAGACAATACATGCCAAAGACAGCTCAATGTTTGCCGAGTAAACAAAATAATGATAGATTGGGCACGTCAGCATAACCCAGGAGGAAAAGTGATGTAAGGGACGTGATGACAGCTCTCTGTCCAGAGAAGCAACCGTTTTCTTTAGAGGTTTGTTTTTGTTGTGGGCAGTTTTAGAAACGCACTGAGCAGATAAAGGCAAACAGCCACGGAGAGGGGATGGACGCAGCTGCGAGCGGGAGGGTCAGGACGAGCTCAGGTACGCCAGCTGATAACGTGCCGGGGGGTCTTCCAGGTGCTATCAGGAAGACCGTGCTTACGGCATTAAGGTGCTCCTGCCCTCCATGAAACAGCTTCTTTCCAAAACTACAGATCCTATCGAAATCACCCACAAAACGAGAAGAAGGAAGGTTGCAATAATCATCAGAACCTGCAGGAAACACCACTAGAATAATAAACAACACCAAAGCATTGGGTTTCCAGTGAGCTGAAGTGCCATCCTGCTCTTTAACTCTGTCCCTGTGCGCAACACACAACAGAAAATGCTACTTGGTGAATTTGTGTCTTGACTTACATTTTGGGCAAGTCATTTTTTCTTACTGCTCAATAACCATTGAGTTAAAAGGAAGATTATCCCAGTCCCCAGGCACACCCCAGTAAGCCAGGTCTGCGGTGCAAATCCTGCGGAGCACTTTGATAACTCCCCTCACTCCAGAGATTGGGAAACTCTCCTGGTATTTAGGTTTTTTGGAGGTCACTTGTGGAAGAGTCTCCTCACCTCACAGACGGGCATGTCCCCGTAGGGTTTGTCTCCATCCAAATTACTCCAGCAATTAATCTCACACCTAGGCAGCTTGGCTACCAACAAGTTGTTCCCAGCCCCACTGAGTCTCATCTCTGGGTTTATGTCCTTCACTGAACCACGCGCAGATGACCTGGGGGTCACAGCCACCACAAACTGGGCTGAAGCTAGGAGGACACAGTTCAGGAGGAAGCAGTGGACATGCCTGCCTGGTCCTGGGCAGCCCACATGGGGGCAAAGCCAGTTATATTCTCCATACAGCATTTTATCCCCTTTCTAGATGATGAAGAGTGAAAAAGCACCTTCCATGAGCATGACTTGGTACAACAAGTCTCTTCAAAAAACTTTCAAACCAGAATGAGCTTCTCAAGGAAGATCCTCCAAGTTAATTGTAGGACAACATAAGAATGGCTAAATTAAACAGCATTAAACCCTAGATGGACAGTTTCTTTCAGAATTAAGTTGGTCCATTTAATTAAGCTTAATTCACTTCCAAGGAAAATATTTTTTCTGGGAGCAATGACTGATATAAAATACAATTCTCCATCACAGAGCAAATATACTTATTCAGTGTGAGGAGACAAGAAAGAAGCAATACAATCAGCTTTTAATGGTAACTCTTATTGAATCAAACCTGAAAGTTTGACAAACTTTAGAAAAAATATAACAATATAATAATGAATATTTAAATTGCATTGTCTATCTGGAATCAGACTCTCAGGTATTGTGTTTATTTCAGATATTTTGCCACAGCTATGTGATCGTTACTTTACATAAAAATTTCCAAATAAGAATTTACTGCATAGTTTTTCTGCCTGCCCCTTGTACAGCTGAGACGTCCCTTGCAGGTGGCAGGTCAGGGAGAAGGGAAACCGTTTTCACCATTGTCCAGGTGTACAAATCACTGCAATTCCCATTTAGTACTCTGCTCCAAACTGTATTCTCTAATGAGAAGAAAATCTGAATTCGCCATGGAAAATCATCCCGTGCTCTCACAGCAGCTTCCCTCAGGGTGAAATTCTGGCCACACCAAAGGTAATGGCAAAGCTGTCTTTAACCTCAGCACAGCCAGAATTTCAGCCTCTATATCCAAACCTGAAGCTCTAAGCAACATAGAATGACCTGGGCTTCTGAAGCTTGATTTATCGTTATTTATTTTTAATGCTTATAACTTCAGTCATTTCTTCAATGTATGTTGATTCAAAACCTGAAATTTCTAACTAATGACCTACTTACCATCTATGTTTATTTATGTAAACATAAATCCTCTGTTTTTCCGTTCAAAGACTGCACTTATTTTTCCAGTAACAGCTTCTCCTATATCTTTTTGTGAAAATAACAATCCGGTAAAGAGAAAACAGAGAAATATTATTCTGAAAATAACTGCCATCTCTCCACAGAAAATTTAAATCAATTTGATGCTCCACCTGGAGTAAAGTCAGAAATCTCATTTCGTGACATACGGCAAAGCACCTCCAACGCCGCCGGGAGCACCCGTTCTCGCACGGCAGATCTGCATAACAGGCTCTGAAGGAGAGGAAACGTGGATGAATCAGGGGAATCACAGAATCACAGACTCACAGAATCAC
>NW_010537987.1:0-5096 GCF_000687285.1 Phaethon lepturus | reverse complement strand
GCGGCTCAGCCGTCCCGTCCCCAGCGTCCTGCTCCCTTCGGAGCCCCTCGGTAGCTAAAGCAAGCCCATTCATTCCCTACGAAACTTCCTACATTTCCAAAGTTGGGAGGAAGGACGGCTGGCATCCACTGAATATTTCAGCCTCTCTCCTGCCTCTTCCACACCATCAGCTCCACCACGCTAACATGCGGCAGCCTCTTACAGCAAACCCTTTTTAGAAACACCGTGATTTACTTTATTCTGATGCATTTATTTACAGGAAATGATTAATTAAATAAATTCTTTCCATTGCCATTAATTGTTTTGCAGGCAACCCGAAGAGATAATCATCACACGCTGACAATCACTTGCCATCAATTATCCACACGCCGCTGCTGTCAATGAATCACAGTCCCTACCTGGTGGGAGAGTCACTGCTGGTGCCACTGAGGCATCTCGCCAGTAATGTATAACGGGGGAGGATATTAGACACTATTTTCAGACAGGCTGAGAGATTGATATGCAAGCCAAAGGGAAATGCATTAAACTATTTAACTGCCTGGAAATCCAGCATAATGAACATCCAAAGGTGTCTTATTACTAGTTCATTGTAGCTTGCCTTTATTTATTTGTTAGCATTTAAATTTCGTTCAAATTAGTTCTTGTGTTGGAAACACTCTTGCTGCCGGGGTGGGTCCCGCTCTTGCTCTGCTCAAGGCTGTGGCTGAAGACCCTTGCGTCTGTATTTGCTCAAGTCACCGCAACAGGGGGTGGAAAGGGACCCTGGGCACCCCGGAAAGGGTTGAGGATCATGGCAGCACTTGCATGGACCGGGGGTCATGGCATTTGGGCGGGCATGGGCGAGCATCCCCCGCTTCCGAGTGTGCTTGCCCCTTGAACGCAGCCCGAGACGCTGTGCTTAGATGCGGGGGCAGCATCCGCTGCGGAGGCTTGGTAGGCACCGTGGTCCTGTTGCCTGGGCAATATTTCTTGTTGCTGCTCTGGGCTGGGCAGAAAGGATCATATTCCATGATTCTGTGTTTCTATGAGAGCAAGCGCCCTGCTCCCCCACGCCGTCACATGCCCGTCAAAGGCTGGATCGAGCGAGCTGGGCTAGGGCTCACCACCGCCTCCACTCCCCGTTCCCAGGTCAGTGCTGAACGGGTTTCGCTGGTGCTGCCCGCCGCCGCCTCCAGCGTCGCGCTTGTCAGGTGTTTCAGAAAAAAGCCCAGAAACTTCCTCGCGCGGCCAGGCACCCCGGCCGGGCGAGGGGACCTTGCACCCGGCGAGCAAAGTTTTTGTGAAACCGGACCAACGTACGCAGTGACGTCTGAGCTTTTTAAACATGCCAGAAGGACGTTAAACTGAACGTATTCAGTGCTGAGAATGATGGTATCTTTAGAACCTAAAGTGTATAATTAAATTATAGCATCTGAGATTGGAATTGCTTTTTCACTTGTAAGGAAAAAAAATAAGACATTTTAATAACATGTCATAAGTTTTACAGTTATTGGATTTTCAAATTGTTTACAAAAGCAATATTGTTAAATTGCATAGTTGGGGGTTTTTTTCTTAAGTCTTTTGATAAAAAGAATAAACTAACAATAATGTTCCCAGGAGGTAAAACAAAATTGCATTTCACTTTTGTTATTTGTTTAATTATCCATTCAGCCAGTCAGTATATAAAACTCATTTTCAGCAGATTCGTTCTGAAAGTCGCCGGCTCCAGCTGTAACTGTGAAGAGCATTCGACTTTTATTTAAGATTAGTAAGCCAAGGAAAAGCCTGGTGGTTAAGGTACTACCAGCACCTTGTCTACAGTTCCAGCAGACCTGAACAAGAGGGGACATCAGGCTGGTAATTCCCAATTTTTAGTGTTGGGGGGAACTATGGATCATGGGGTCCCTTTTATTTTAGATAGGGAACAACTGGCGACTCCTTCCTAAACATCAACAGTCCCCAGTGGCCTAATATCAGCATGGTTTTACAAACCGTAATGTCAGTTAAAGCTGGGTAAATCTTGAGCAGTTTGAGGGGGTTTGTGAACTCTCCAGTTATTCTGCGTTGTTGTAAATTTGGTTGGAAGGAGAAGGGAGCCTGTGCCGCAGGAGGCAGATTCCCCGGGGCATAAACCGAGCGAGGTCCACGTTTGAAAGGTGACTTGGCTCAATATAGAGCCGGAGCTGTTCCCACAGCTGGTTTGGTTGGTTGTGTCTTGGTTTTGAAGAGATTTAATCAAAGGATTTAATCAATAGATTTCTGCCTTCATCAAAATTCTGGTATCTTTATGCCACCATCCCTAGTTAAGTGTGTATTTTTAGCAAAGCTGGCTTCAATAGCCTTTAAAACCATGATTTTCTTGACAAGGGGAAGTTTTGCATAGCTGGAAACCTACCTCGGTAATCACTCTGTGTAGATGCTACAGGATTAGTACGCACCGCGTGATACTTCTTCTGTAGATGTTTTTCTCTCTTCTTTCAGCATCTTATCCCAGAGGCTGATTTCCTCCGTCCTTGAAGCACCGATGCTAGTACGCAACACCATCTTCCAACCTCATCCACCACCAGAGCTGTTTCCAGGCAGCAGCAGGAGCCTCTCTGTTTGCAGGGCACCCCATTGAAACGAGCTCCCGCTTTTGGACTTAACTGCCGCATAAACCCCACAGAGCAGCACCTGAGCTGGGGCCGTGGGGGAAACAACCAGAAACAGGTTATAAAGAGGCATAAAACAGAGCCACCTCCTTTCACTGCCTGCAGCCAGTGGGATGAAATGAAAGAAGAAGGTATTTCATCCTTCGGGATGACCAGCCTTCTCCTCCTGACAAAGCGTATCGGCTGCTAAATGCTTACCCAACAGTGGGAGGGAGGTTATTAAGAACAGTGAATTCCTCCGACAAGTTCTGAGGCCATAAAGATGTTTGACTCCTCATTTGCACGTTTCTCTTGGAATCAATCAAAGCAGAAGAGCTTGAGGATAAAAATCAATACGGGAAAACAAGTCTGCACAGGGCACGATAAGACATACAGATACAGATGCGTAGGTGCAGGGCGATCATTTAGCGTGCTAATAAATGGGAAGGTGATCATTCAGAATTGATCAGATACTGCCTAGCTGATGCGATTCAGTGGCTCCAGAACTCCTGGTCTGGAAGATCTTGCAAAGGGATGCTTGGATTAGCTGCACAGTTCCCAACCCACGTAGCTGCAGGTATTGGCAGGTATATTTATAGCACAGGAGAAAAGCAAAATGAGACTTGCTCTGGCTTAAATGCCTAATAAAGCAGGACTTTGCTAATAAGTGCTCTCACCACTCCAGTAGGTATTCATTGCCCACTCCATCTTGCCCAGTATGGATTCAGCGGCTGTCACTGCACCCGCACGTGACCCACAGCCCGCTCCTCCTGAAAACAGCACTATCAGCTGACAGCAAAGCTTTGTCTTCCACCAAAGCATCACAGGACATCGGGGGATTAATTAATCCTCCCGACACCCTTGTGGGCTGGAATTGACTCTGTCCAAAAGTCCCAGAGGATGGAGAAGATCTGTTTGCTCTCGAGACCCACGATGGGAGCAGATGAGAAATGTGCACCATCACGGTTCCCTGCAGGGTGCACGTTTTTTGCAGGGTGGTCCCAAGCACGAGGCACTGCTGTTGTAGGACGAGACAGGAGTCTTCCTACCCAAGGCTGCCCTTGAGGGCATGGATTTGGCATTCCCAATGAGTATTTCTGGATGAAACTTAGCTTGAACATAGGAGGGATGCCTATGGACCCATTTTTTTGGAAGGCAGGCGATGTGTCAACCAGATACATACCACCTGCATGTACCCTCCGGGGGGAATTTCATGGCAAGGCTGTGGGACAAACTGTGCCCTGATTCCCCTCTGGGTAACTGCTGTTTGATGGCACCATCCATGCAGTTCCTTGAAACAAATTACGCTTTGGGGATAATTTTTGGAAGATCTGCCCTTAACCTGAATGGGAGGAAGCACCCAGGAGCCCGTGAAGAAGCCACCTCTGCTGCACGGCTCCAGCAGTGACCCCGCGACCGGAGCGTCGGTGCCAGCCGGCTTCCACCGCTGCAGATTTTGAAGACCAGGTCAGGCAAACGTGTCCAGGAGAGTTTAGACAGGGCTGAGCCCTGGGGCGAAGGGGTGGTAGGTGACCAGCCAAGGTCCTCCCGTGCCTGTACCCCTCCTTTGGCTGCAGGGTGCTGCCCAGAAAGGGGCTTTGCAGGTGCCCAGTTACCTTGGGCTTTTTCTCTGCCCTGCAGCCAAAAATGGGAAAGGAAAAACAAATTTCTTGGTAACAGCTGTGTTTCCTTAACAAACAAATGTTCCCTTAAAACATCCAGGATGACGAGTTGACAGTAATGAAGTAACATCTGTCCAATCAGTGCACTTTTTGGCAGCTCCGGAGCCTCCGCGTGAACGTTCCCTAATGTTCACCAGACACTCGCAGCACCTGCTCTTCACCCCCAGCCTCGTACCGCTGCCTCCAAATGCAGAACAGATGTGACGGCTGAGATAAAAAGCTTCCCCAAACAATCTATCAGTTTAATGGCATTGATCAAACAAAACAACCTTGGAACATCACTTGTTTTGCTCCAGGCACCTTCCACCTTGCTGGGGCACGAACCCTGCCGTTAACCCTTGCAGGGATGCCGGGAGACGGACTGGGGCTCTCGGGACCTGGCAGGGCGCTTGAACGGCGCCTGTTACGCACTGTCGCTGCTGCTGGGACCGTGGCTCTTGGGGACGTTTAAGAGTTGCTGCAAGGATGTGCTGGGAGTAACAGGGGACAGACCAACCATCCGTGTAGGCATCAGCTCCGGGGTGGCTCTGAGCCTGCCTGCGGCTGAGAAAACGCAAAGCAAGGACACAGCAGGAGAGCGTTTTCCATGGCAGCAGGGAACGTTGTCGGCACTGCCTGTGGCGCTGGGAAGACCTGGCATATCCAGTGCAATTCTGGTTGCTCGTGCCCGAGGCCAGTGAAGGCAGCATGGAAGGGAAGTTGGGACGCTTGGGCGGCTGTGAAGTTCACCTCCTGGGAGGCACCTTGTCCCGTCCGGCCCGGTGCAGGTAAGAGCAGCGGTGCAAGACCGCGCTCTGCCAACCTG
>NW_010537986.1:0-2131 GCF_000687285.1 Phaethon lepturus | reverse complement strand
CTCACCGTCCCAAAGCGCCGTCGCGGTGTTGTCGTGAGTTGTGCGTCTCGTGAGCAGCGACTCGGCCGACCCGACCGGAGCTGCGGCGCCGCGGGGCCGCGCGGCTCCGCGGAACAGATGAGCGGTTTCTCCGCGTCTCTTTCGCGGGGCCCAGCTCCCTAGGGACGAGTGGAAGCCCTGTAATAGTTGCCATGGCCGTTTGTATATTTTTTTTCCCCCTCTTGAGATTATAAGTGATTTATTTTGTTTCCTAATGAACTAGGAATTTAAATAAACGGTTTTATTTTCTGTCAAGACAAATCTGCAGGGCAAAATAGGCACTCTGGTTCCATTGTGGTTGGATCGAAGTTTCCACTTTTTGCAAAGGTTTGAATGAAGCACTTAACCCGTCTTTTGTTTTATTTAATCCGTATCGGCTACACTGAGGTGGGCACGTTGCAATTGGGGCAGCATTCAGCACCAAGAAAGGCATTTTCCAGTGTTGTGTCTCTGACACAACAACCAGTGTCAGAGTAATGTAATTTTTTGAATATTCGGAAATTAAGATTCATGATTGTGAGAATTAAAATTAAATTCGCGTGAGAATACGAGGAGCTGGTTTTGGGCAATCGCTAGCATGTTTGCAGTGCAATGTTTTTTGCTCGGACCCGTTAACATGCGTTTTGAAGAATGAATGAGAACATTTTGTACCGGGGTTTTCTCTCCTGGACGATTTTGGTAACCGATGAGGTTTGTGTTATAAGGAATTGTGACCGTAGGGGTTACACCGAGCACAGCCAACTCCCTCCCTCCAAGCAGCGCTCAACAATGAAACAAAGACAATCGATCCCCTTCAATTCCATTTATTCAGATCGTATTCTTGTAGTTTAGACTTCAACATAATACAGCATATTGCACTTACCAGAGAGCAGCACAAGAGAGAAAAAAAAAAATACAATACTTCCGTTTATTCCCAAGGAAGAATAAGACGTTGTGATAGTTGTTGCTCTTCTTAAATATATGAAACCAACTGAAAATCTATGTACACAAGATTTACTAAGTCCCTGAATATGCCATTCGAAATTTTACACAGACTTTTTTGCTTTTCTTATATTTTTTACAGAGATATACAGTATGTCACACACAATTTCAGCTTGAGAAAACTTTGCAAAATTGTACCCCAGCTATGAGGCTATTGGGTTTTTTGTTTTGTTGGTGGTAGTTTTGTTGGAAAGACCCGCCCCCCCCAGATTTATACCAGTGATTATTCAGATAATTTTCTTCAGGCTTCTCCCCCCCATTCCCCACCCACTTCAACCTGCCAGAATGCTGAAGGAAATACCGATTAAAAACAAGTCTAGAAGAAGGAAGCCATTACATCATGACAAAGGTTAAACTGTATATATTGCACATCGGTACAGAAACATAATGCAGTATCCCTTTCATCCCCCCCTTTCCCCCTTGCTCCTGGGGCTGGGGCATGTGGGGGAACCTAACTGTACTCATAGTCCGAGGAGTCCTCCTCAGACACGCCCGTCAGGTCTCTGCGGTAGGAGTCCATGCCATTCTCCTCTGTCTCGCCCGTTGGCTGGAGGCTTTTGCCCATGCCTTTGCGCTCCTCCATTTTGATGGTGTCGTAAAGTCCCTTAGGCCCTTCTTCAAGGAGGATGTTCGTCTCCGAGTGAGAAGGTTTCATTTGGCAGACGTTTTTGAGGAAGAGGAGGACAGGGGCATAAAGCACATTGGCGAGCCCCATACCCAGGTTGAGCTGTGCAAAACCCATGGTGTGCACAATCTGGCCAGCCACAATGGGCCCCAGGGCATATGCCACAGAGTAGGAGATGTCTGCGATGGCATAGACACTGCCGTAGACTGAGACATGGCGCACGTCTACCAGGAAGGCCAGGGTGGGCAGCAGGGCTGTGTCCACCAGGGCGATGCCAAAGCAGATGCCGCAGAGGGGAACGATGACCTGCCCGAAATTCCTGCAGGCTGGCACCAGGCAGGAGCTAGCGCCAATGACGGCCATGCCCAGGGCCCCGTAAAACCACTGAAGGTGGGGGTACGCGGCGGCCAGCCGGACAGTGACGTAGACGCCCAGCACGTGGGGGAAGAAGGCGGGCAGCCAGGTGAGGCCCACCTCCCACTCGCT
>NW_010537985.1:51454-51807 GCF_000687285.1 Phaethon lepturus | reverse complement strand
GAGCGAAGGAATGGGGCGAGCTAGAAAATATATAGCAGTTTGGATTTTTTCGTCTCTGTAAAAGATTTTTGACATTAAACTTTGCATTAAAATACAAGATGACACCACTTCCATGTCTTTGATATACGGCCTTTGTAACTGCCTTTGGTTTCTGACTTCTGCAGGGCTCAGTGTTCCTCCCCTTGGTGTGTTTTTAACAAGTCTCTCTCCGTCCCTGTGATGTTCCTTCTCTTGCAGTCCTGGCATTCCCCTCTCTCCTCTCATACCTTCCTTTCCTTTTTCACCCTCTTGGCTGCCTCAGCTCCCTCATCCCCTCCTGCCTAGAACAGGGCCCTGTGTTGGGCCCAACATGC
>NW_010537985.1:18011-51415 GCF_000687285.1 Phaethon lepturus | reverse complement strand
CAGCCAGAGGTGGGGAAAGAAAAAAAGAGTAGGGGCTTCCTTCCAGCCAGGCCGGCCAGCTTTCTCCCAGAGGCACTGCTTCGCCTCACCAGTGGATCGAGCCATTCCCCACTCCTTCGCCAGGCTTCACCCCGAGCGAGGCGCCTGCTTTCCTCCTCTCCCACTGCTCCGAGGGCTCCCGCTGTCCCAGGGCGGGCAGGGGCCGCTCTCCCCGGCAGAAACTGCTTCAGCCCTCCAGGCCCGATCCCTTTCTCCCAGAAGAGGCCAGCAGGCAGATGACCCTGCTATGGTGACAGTCTTCCTCCCACCGCCCTTGCTCTGGGGCTGCGGGGAGCCACCGGCCCTGGCCCCGGCGCCCGCCTCCCCCCCAGGCCCTGCAGAGCCCGCCCTGGGGCTTGAAACTGCTGCAGTGAGCCCGGCTTTGAGCGACCGTCTGGGCCACAGAGGCCGCAGACCTGGGGCTGCTGTGGAAGAGGCAGAAAAAAACCGTCTTCCTGCCAGAAGAAAACCTTCCATTTCCACCAGCCCCTTCACTAGGGGTGAGGGGTGGTGGAAATGGGGGGGATTTTAGTCTCTTCAGAGAAAGCCAGCTCTGTGCCCTTGTGTGTTCAGGTTTGTATCAGTCTTCCAAATCACATTTTGAGTTTTGACTTGTGGCTAAATGTCAAATCCTTTCTTTTTCAGCAAATGCATGCTGGTTTTCAATCTACTGCCTTTCAGTCACGCTGAGAGTGCCTTGTGTTGTATGGAGTCTCTGATTTATTGCCTCCTCATTTTATTTTCCTTTTAAAATGAAATCCATCTACTTCTTTAGTTACACTTGGATTTGTTGAAGTGAAGTTTAAGTCTAAGAGGATTTAACATGGGCTCCTGCACATCAAACACCTCGTTTAGGGAAGAAAGGGGATGGTGTAGCCAGACCAGGACTCCTGGCCAGGTGATGATCCCAGCTGTGCCTGTGCTAGTAAATTAGGCAGTGGCAGGCAGCCTGCGCAGGCTCTGGGAACGGCTACCTGGTTAATTCAGGAGTTCCCTGGCACAATTTCGGCTCAGGCCATCTAGGACCCTCCCAGACGATTCCTAGGCACAGCTGGGGACTTAGCCCAAGCCACCTTGTTTGGGAAGCTGACAGAATCTAGTAACTGGACATGGCCAGGCCATCTTTGCCAATTTGCCTCAAGGCTGGGGAATACCTCCTGGCACCGTTTTGTTTTCCGGTATAAATGCGGCTTCTGTTTCTGCTCCTGCACATCCCACCTGGACCGAGGGACGAGGGGCTTTGCAATCACCCAGAGCAGGGCGCTGTGGGGGCCCACCACTTCCTCAGCTCTGTGGCACTCAAAATCAAGGTGACATGTTGCTGCTGTGTTGGATTCCCCATGTCCAAGACATTAGGCAAAATGCCTTGCACGGGGCCAAGCTATGTATTGCCATCCCTGAGCCAGGTAATACACAACCCAAGGGAACAGCAACCTCTGAAAATGGGTAGGAAATGCCTTCCCTGTGACAGCCATGCTTGCTGCAAACCCTCCTGCATTGGGTACCACAGTTGTTTAATGATGCAGGTCCATGAGGAGATTGATTAAAATGCAAGAGGGTGCCAGGGTTTCCTAAACCAATATCTAGCTTGTTGGAACGATCACACTTACTTACTGCACTACGGAATGGCTCAACTTCCATTTTTCAAAAAATTAGGTGGCAAAAGCCCAGCTGTGAGTCCTGCTTTATTAAGAAAGAGTAAAAATACTGGCTCTAGCACTGCACAGGTTTTTCCTCCTGATTAGTCTTACAATAACTGGCCTAGTAACTTATTATCATTGGTTTAAGAAACCAATAGATAGAGGTTAAAAAACAAATTTCATGATCTCTTTCAGATGTTAAAATTCCAAAGGGATATGCATCTTCCATAATTTATTGCCCTGAAGAAATAAATGGTGATGTATATGTAAATTATAGAGATGGAGTAGAGGTCCATCCTGGTTCTTCTTTGCTTAAGACATAGCGTTCAGTAAACCCTCAGCTAATCTCTTGCTCAGGATTGACAGCTAGTGTCAGAAACAATTCAGGCTATAGCAAATACTCTTCTGCAAGAAAATATTCCAATAAATATGGTAATTTTTAAGGAAACCTTATCTCAGATACGGGATAGTTAAAAGCTATTTATCATTCTGGAGGCAGTTATGTGATATTATGGGAGAAAATGAACAGCTTTTATTTTACGCACTGTCTGTGCCTTTCTACTTAGCATCTCTTAAAGCAGAGCTACAGCCTTCCTTTCTGAGGTCTTGCTTTTGTGCCCTTACCCCTTCTCTTTTATTGACCTCTTTTACCTAAAGGAGAGACCCTTAAATTAATTCAGTTCCCATCTCATAATGACTGAGCTGCCGGGCAGGTGCACAGGGCACAAGCCAGCGCCGGCTGGCTCTGCCACAGCAGACAGGCTGGCATTGAGAGGTGCTGGGTGGGTAAGTGGGTGTCTACCCACTACCATGCTCAAGCGGCATCTCCAGCCCATTATGGACCATGCGGAGAGAGAAAGGCAGGGATCCAGGGCTGCTGGCATCCACAGGCTCTTGCACCCGAGACCGAGCCTGCCTTGCTCCTGTAGGATGTCTCCTCGCAGGGAGCGTTGTGCTGTCCAGGAGGAGCTCTGGAGGAGAGGGGACAGTTAGAGAGGCCATGAAGCAGGTGAGGAGCTTATTGAGATGATCTCCCTACAGTGTGAGCCCTGCAGTAGCTGCATGCCACTGTTGTACCCCACACCTCCTCCCAGGCCAGACCTGCAAAGAAACTGGTAGCTTCCCCCTCTTCAAGTACAGCGTGCACCATTAAAACCAGTGTGGGCAGGGCATTTTCCTGTTATAGCCACAGCCTGAAGACTGGTGACTGCATGGCCATGCCTGGGCAGGAAGAAAGGGCTGCTGGCCTGTCCTGGCATTGCTAAAATACTGCTGAGTGCCTCGTCTGAGCAGCATCCAGCATCTCCTGTGGACAATGCCTTTTTGTCCTCCTGGTTGGCCTGAGAGAGAGAAAGGACTCTCCAGAGACCCACTGCAGGGCCCTGCCCTCGGCAGCATCTGAGGAAGAAAGTGAGACTCATCTTTCAAACTCCTGCTGCCAGGACCAGCACAGGAAGGTGCCCAAACCAAATCAGGGCAGGGCAGGAGCACAGGAGCCAAACCATCCCAAGTCATCAGGCGTCAGCTGGCAAACGTGCGTCTCTGGACTGACCTTCCACCAACATGCCTGCCGAGCATGCCTGCACTGCAGCTCATTGCAGAAGAGTGGCCTCTCCCCTTTCCTAAGCTGTGTATCTGTACTATGCCATCTACCAGGTGCTCCTGGCACCTTTTGCTACTCTGGATCTGCTCAGTGTCACCGTTACAGTGCTGCCTAGCTCCGCTCTCCTCCCAGGCTTCTGGCCCTCAGTCCCTAGGTGCATTGGGCATCTCCCGGGGCTCCCTGCAGGCATCTCCATCAGCTCTCCATAGCAGCCAGCCCATTGCCTCCAGCCTGGCACGGGGTGAAACCCAGCCCAGGAGCCTTCTTACTGCCCACACCTCAGGTCATTCACGGTGGCCACAACCAGGGCCAGCCCCAGCTAACAAGGACATAATGACCAGGTCTCATTCCTGAAGTGGAGTCATTATTGCATTAGTTGCAGGAGATGTACCAGGAGGTGTTTCAGCTCGGTCTAAAACAGATCTTTGCAGAGATGACCTGTGTGTAGCGGCAGTTCTATTTGCACAGATCCTTCTGTGGGGGTGAGGACATTTCCCTTTCAGAGAGGCCCACACTGATTTATAAATCACACACGTTTGTGAATCAGAATTTACAGGTGCTGCCCATGACCTGGTGAAGAGGAAGCGCAGCAACAGATGTGAATCCCCCAAACTATCACAGTTAATACTGCAACATGGGCTTTCCAGAGAGAACCCACGGCAGCAGAGAGAGGGGTGTGTTAGGACATTAACGCAGTTTCTCCAGGGAAACTGGTCCCTTTCTGAATGCCACGCTGGCTTCCTTGGAGGTTCCAAAATTTGACCAAAGAAAGGTCTGCCCTCCTGCCTCGCTCTAAAACCTGACGTTTATCACATGCATTTCTGGCCCCAGCCTTTGATCCCACTGGTGACTTGTGAAGGGCTGTTCTTTGCAAGTGCCTCTCAACCGTGAAAGTTCAAAGAGAGCGTAAAGTGAACATATGTCTGGCCTTTCTTGCCAGATGCTAAAAAGACATATCACCCGGTAGCACACCTGAAGAAATAGCATTCATTCTCTCTGGTGAATTATTCAACAGCTGAGACCATCTGGTTCATTCAAAAACTTTAATTTCATGAGCTTCATTAGCTGCTCCCTTGCCCTTGAAAGGACCCTCAGGGTTATTCAGTAGGAATCACTCTTGATTTCTTCTTGCTTGTTAACACAATACGACATTTAATTGCAGTCAGTAGAGACCTGGTTTAGTGCCGGTGGAAGTTCAGAGCTGACCTACATTCGGAGACATATTTACACTTGCCTCCCTCTGCTGGGTTTCGGGGCAGCATCTGCAGAGCAAGCCCAGCACTTGAAGGGAACCACCCGTGATAATGAATGGATCTCTTCCCTTAAATAGAAGTCCCTATTCAGGGCATAGTTTGACCTGCCTGTTGTAAAGTGTTTCAGCTGGTTCAGAAAGACCTTTGCAGAGACAGCCCGTGCTACGTCCCTTATCCCAATGGGCAGGACCTTGCACAAGGAGAAAACAGGAGCCTGCCTTGCGGTGCTTGGAAATGACCACTCAAACGTGAACACCAATGCAATGTCCCTGCTCTTTTTGGTGGATTACCACCATACATGCTTATCCTTCAGCTATTTCCCAAAAGAAAGTTCAGTGGCGTACACAGTACCAAACTTTGGGAAGTAATTAAAATGCTCCTGTGCCTCAGCTGCTATTTCCCCCCCTATATTTGAAATCCCATTTCTGAATCAAACCCAAAGAGTATGAATCCCACCCTTGCATCCACCTTCACGTATCTGGAGTAGAGCCATCACCCTGGGTGCCACCACCCATGCAGGGAGGTGGGGACTGCTGCCTGACCGGTGCCAGACCTCTACTGCAGCAGCAGCCATGCCCCGGGAGTACCCGCATCTCTTCAGCGACGCCAGCCAGGAGCAGCCGTGACGCAGGGGCTGGGAATTCATCAAACCCCATGCTGACCTCCCAAACTGACCTGCCAGGCCCTGAAAAACCTTGTTACTTCTTCTTTGGGAAGGGAAAGAAAACTGCTCCAAGACACAGGAGAATTCAGCATCTGAAGAACTATTATTCCATAATGTTATTCCACCTTTTTAATCTTGGAAGAATTATAACATAAAGCAAACAAAACCAACTCATCCGCCCTGCCCCAAGGTACTCCCAAAGGGTTGGCACCAAGGGAAAGAGAGGAGCTTGCTGCAGAGCAGCTGTTCTGACAAAACTCAACACAGTTTTGGAAACTCGGGGGAATGGAGCTTACTTCTTTTTCCTGTAGATGTCTGGCCTGACAACTGAGTTAATTTAGAGTCCAGTTTCCCTCTTCATCTCCTGAGCAAGGAATATTGGAAGGGATTGCGTTTTACAGGGTATGTACAGAGGAGCTGAAGGATCAAGGTTGTACATGGTTGCGGGAGCAAAATGAAAACAATTAGCCTGGGAGAGCAAAGTCACAGCTGCCTGGGGAAACTAGCCTGGTGCAAGCTAAGGTATGAAGTTAGCATGTTACAGCTCTTCTAGCACAGGACATTTCTGCATTTTTTTTTTTAGTATTGCTTTGCAAGAATTTAAAGTCCACTGAAAACCCACTTATTCCACAATTGAGGTGTTTAGTTGGGGAGTTAGAGCAAGACACCGACTGCTGGTTAATTACTCTGGGAGAACTGGAAAGATTTGCAGCTCCCAGAGCCATGTCCGGGTTAACTGTCAGCGGTCTTGAAGCTCCATAAAGTTCCTATTACTGGAATGACTTCCTAGAGGATCTGTAATGTTGTCTTCCTTTCCAAATCAGAGGGGATGCAGGCTCAGTTAGTCCTGACATCTTTCAGACTAACCAAGAAAACCCAAGGCCTAATGAGAACCTCTTATTCTGAACGACAAACCCAACACACCTGCAATAACATTTCGTTTTATCAGTCTCCCAGTGGCATGAAGCACAGCGGGTTAAAAGGAGACTCAGAAAGACTCAGTGCTTTAGCATTTAGAATATTTTAAATGTTCTATCATACAAGATAACAAACAGATCTGAGGTCAAACCTCCAGTGTATCTGAAGGATTTAGAGGTCCATGCCCCATTGAAAGTCATTGCAACTTGTTTCTGAAAGCTTTAAACTCTGCACAGAGCTTCTGTAAACATAATCCTGCCACAAGCAGTTTTCTCCACACGCTGCAAGAGAGCCATGGTGTATCTGGTCCTTTTTATCAGCAAGTCTTACAGAAAAGACATTTTACTGCAAGATATGAGACTTAAATTTTGAGTGTATGCTAGCGACGTCAACCTACAGTAGCAAGTCTTTAAGTAGTCTCCAGAGGAACAACCTCCCTGGCAACTAGTTTTTCTGATGTATAGGCTCAACTGTTTTCAAGTCTTCCAGGCAAAACTCCCCTCCCTCCTCCGCTCCCTGCATGTTCCCCCTCATGCAGGCTGCTTGTCAGATGGAGTCTTCCTAGCAAATGGGAGCAGGATTTTGTAATGACCAGCTGGTAGAAAGAAGGAAAGTACACTGTGTTACTGGGCTGTCAGATCTGCAAAGCTCACTTTAAATCAGCCTTTAAAGACAACAGTGTTAAAATGGTATATTGAACGTCTGCCTGTTGCTAAAAATTGGCTTTTTACTAGACAATCTTGGACTTTTCTGGATGTACAGTAATTTAGATATTTGTTCCTTGTGATGAGGGCGAAGACTGAGCAGCCCCATCTTACTGGGGACAATTATAAACTCTGTTCAAGACAGATGCCAAGGTCATCTGCTTCAAGACAGACAGCCTTCTTACCAGCAAGTTGCATGAGGATATGTGGGATATTTCCCTCTCTTGCCTATGAAAAATGTCCAAGAAAAAGATGGCACAAGGCCAAAGGAACCATCAAGTTTCCCAGGCAGAATGCCAAGAATGATGGAGGTAGATAGTTCACTTATCTGTAAAAACCCCACTGTAAAAGTAATGGGCATTAATAAAAGTGGTAACACATTGACACATCATTGCTCAAAGTTACAGATTCATAATCAAGGGGAACAAAATTAAGATGCTGTGACAGCAGCCCTGCACTCCAGCTTGCACGTACTCCTTCCCGGCAAGGCAACACGCTTGCCTCCAGCCCTCCCAAGAATCTCCTTTCAGCTTGAATCACTTTGTTGCATTCTCTGCCTAATGTTAGAGGAGAATAAATTGGGGAAACTTGAAACACGCTCTTCTCTCTTCTCCCAACGCTGCCTTTTCCCTGGCTCTGTCTGCTCACATGCCAAGTTCAGCCTAGAGGTCTCAGTCTAGACTTGTTCTGACCAACATTTCTAACAACAGACCAATTGCTGGCGAAACATGAAATTGGGAAGATAAGAGAAGGACATGATTGGAGTTAATTAGCCCAGCAAGAAATCTTTTCCCAAGTGGCTGACTGGAAAGACAAGTCTAGACTCACAGCACACAGGCACAGGCTGTCTATCCTCATGCACAGCAAACTAGCTGACAACGTGAGCTTTGGAGTTTGCAACTCTCAAGCCGACAAGAGGTAATTATCCTCATAAAAATTCCCCCTGCAGGCTCCCATGCAGATGTGAGAAATTCCACAAAAGATTAACAACAGTGACCAACAGCGAGGGACAAAGGATTTTTATCTGAAAGTTTCTAGGGGAATTTTGATTCTGGGCTTGTTGCAAACATTTAATCCCAATTCATCAACTCCAGCAGAATTGATTGAGTCAACACTTATTTTTTTCTCCAAAGACAACACCCTGTATATTACTACAAAAGTTTATACACTTATATATATAGTATATACAAAGTATAAAAATAAGTTTTGCCTGGTAGGTGACACATGGAAAAACACAGTACCAACTACAGAGCAAAGCATTTTGTGTATTATGATTCAGAGGCTTTTAAGCATTTGGGAAAGGTGTTTCTGATGTGGAAGCTAATACATGCTCCTGTGAGATGTTTTTGTATCTATCTATCTGCTCTGTTCCTCCTCTCCTCCCCAGTTCCCTGTACTTAGAAGCTGTTAATAGTCAGGGCACACTGCAACATACCCATTTAGGAAATGTATCTGAAGGAAAAAAAAAAATTCTGAATTATTTCAGCCCACTTTATCCTGAAGCAGCACCTGCAGCACAGTGCACACAAGAGCTCAACTCCCCGTTGAGGAGTCAAGTCTTCCCTGTGACAAGAACCACGTTGGAAATTCAGCTCTGTGATATGGCAGCCATTCACTCCCACCTGCACCCTGAAGAGCTGAGGAACAGGAACAGCTTCTTCTCTCCTTGCACGGGGACTGTCCTCAGGACACACCAGACTGGCTCTTTCCTCTCTCCAGACTCTACCGCTTCCTATGTCAGTACCTGCATGGGTGCAAGGCTAGGCAATACCCAGTTACCCGCAGTACACCGCTTGTGAAAACAGGGTGTGGAGTGCTTCAGGTACACAAGGCTACCGAGACAGGAAAGTAAACAGAAACATGTAAACTTGGTGCAGTTACGTGACTACATGAACGGGCAGTGGAAAGACTCTCAAGCTCAGCTTTAGAGAGTTGGTATAAAAATGGGTAACCTCCATCTTCACTCACAAGGGCCTAACTTTAGCGAGTACTCTGTGAAAGAACAGAATTGTCTTGTTAATCAATCAAAAAAACCCCAAACCATCAAAAACCCACAAAACAACCAACCCATTTCCTCCCATCTACACAATTACAGATTCTTTGCATTCCATCTACGGAAGTGCCTTATCTTCTATTCTGCTGTCAATTAAGGGAATTACTCCTTTGCTATTGTTTATAATTGATGAGCAGTGATTGGATTTATAGTAAACAATATAGAGTAATTCAAAACTGTAATTAAAGACTGTTCAATGGGATAAAAATGTGTAATGAATTTACTTCCATTAGGTTCTCAAAAAGAGAATAGATAGGGAGTCGAAAGGATTTTTTTCTCCTGCTTCCAACTTGCATTAGTTTTGTATGAACAGTGCAAGAGAATAAGTTTATCTGAACTCTGGTACAACTGCAAATTAAAATACCAAATGGTAAGAAATATTTTATATGGACACTGCTAGGCAGAAGAATTGAATGAAGATAAACAGACTTTTTATAAAAAGATTTATTAAAAATAAGTTCTTTAAAGAGAAAAAGTGACATGTATATACATTAAATTGCCAAAATCTTTATGGGGCTTATAATACAATGTATTCCAAACTGAACAAGACGACATTCACTTTCTTTTTTTCATGTCATGCTTATTGTAAAGTAACAGCATATGGGAAGAGAAAAAAAACAACACTTAACACACAACCATTACAAGCAAAATCTTGAAATTGAGGACTACTTGCAAAGATGAAACTTGGTGATCAGCATGATGCTATTGTTAAATAGAGACAGAAACCAAGAGTTTATGAATACAGTCTTCAGTTGATACAGTTTATCTGACAACTGTTAACTCCTGATTAGTTCTTAATTTCTACTGTGAATTAACAGATCTTAGCAAGTGGGTTTCTGTTCTATAAAGGTAAAAGTATTTTGGGGACAACAAACTACCACCCAAAACCAGGTAAACAAATGCAACTTTTCCAGCTCTATTGCAGTACATATCAAAAATTTCTTCTTAGGAAGAGTTACACAATTGCTGGCTTTCTCTTCTAACTCCCCACATCTCTGACAGCCAGAACCACAAAAATAGTTTTTCTTAAAATTTATTTTACAAGAGTGTTTTGCACACACAGTGACATGACAAACTAACACTTGATTCTGCATGCTTCAGGTGACCTCAGCTTCTTATATTTGGAGGTCATGTTTAGAACTATATCCTTTCAGTTGTATCTGTTGAAGATTTCCCATTTTTTAGTGCATATATACAGCTAGCTGACGACTGCAATATTACAAATGTCTACCCATCCTTACAGCAGAATTCACTCTAATCTCAGATGTATGCAGGAGTTACATCTTTAGATCCTCGTAGCATCCTCATTAGTCCCATAGTTTAATAAGACCATCCCAGCCGCATGTAATGACTTTAGATGTTTCGTGTGGATGCCATACTGCACCGATACAGACTTTATCATGTGCTTTTAATCTGCTGTAGAGTTTTGTTGTCTTCCAGTCCCAGATGTTAAGTTTTCCATCTGCATCTCCAGATATCACATAGCTATATTAACAGGATTAAAAGAAAAGCTGTGTCATGTGTGAAGACTGCTTGTATTATAATACTTTTACATTAAGCAATGGAAAAGAGCTTCACCCAGCAAGCTTTCTGTCTGACAGTCTGCAAATACACCTATCAAAGAATTAGCATTCATGCTGTGCTCTAAAGCACACAAGTCCTGCAGAAAGTAATTCATCAACTGCGAGGCGAATGTGCTTAGCAGTACGATTATACCATACACTGTGTTACTGGAACTAAAGAGAATACATCAGTGAAAGAGAAAGTGCCAGAAGTTTCTCTAAAATTTATAGACACTTCGCTCCATTTTTTCCTCCAGTTTTGCTGAGGTTATTCTCCAGTTTTTATAGTAATAAATAACATATGTATGTACAGTGGTAAAAGTATGGGCATACTACTAAGTAAATAGGATGAAAAAGATGGTTCTCTGAACAATAAATGAGGATACCCACACCAGACCTGCAAATTGGGAAAACTGGGCAAGTCCAAATCCCAGGTACTCTAGACAAGTGCATACTGTGGCAATAGACCCTGAGCTGCAGAGCGTGCGCAAAAAGAGCCAGACGCAAGTCAGAAGTGGAAGCCTCCTGTGCTGCATCGGGGCTGGGCAAAACGAGGGGAGTGTCTCCATGGTTTAACAGCAGTATAAATAATCTTTGCAGAATGGGGAATCTGGACTACGTGGATTGTTTTCTAAATCTTGCTCAGAGCAACTGCCGAGTATAACTCAGTCCTGTCGAATGACAAAAGCAAACTTTCCATTCTGCTGCTTGGCTGGAGAACTCTCTCTGATGCCAAGTTAATAGGATGGCTGTGCATCAATAAATGTTCCAGAGGATTCAAAAATAAATTTAGCGTCTGTGCTGGCAAGTTTTAAGATGAAGCTCATTTCCACACAAACTTACCTCATGTCGGGTGAAAAATCCACTTGACAAGCGTAGCCAGCTACCATGTGACCTTTGAAAATTTTCTTTTTGTTTAATCTGAATCTGTTCTGAGCTCCAAAAATCAGAATTTGATTATCCATTGACTGGCAAGCCAACCACTTCCCTATAAATGCAATAAACAAAGGTGGTATCATGACGCATGTGAAGAATCAGACTTAGCTGGAATGTTTTCAGAGATTTTTAAAACTTTTCTTAATCCAGATTTTCATTACATATCAGGGTTCTAGGTAGCAGCTGATACTGCTTCTGCCTGGTAAAACTGCCAAGAGGCAAACCCTTATGTTTGACAGAATTTGGGATGTCTATTCCTACAAAATGCACTCAGGACTGTAGAAAAGCTCTAGCTTTTATAACAATGTGCTGCATCAACCCCACTGACTCACTGATAGTTTTAAAGCTACTGAGTAAGCTTGCTGGTGCACATAATCAACTAATCCAGATGAGGTGGAAAAACCACATCTAGCTGCCATATATTTGATTACCTGTTTTGTGGGTACTCTACAATGGTCACCTTTTATTTTCTTTATGTGAAAAACAGGTCTAAGGTAAAAACAGGAGTTTGAAAATCTTTATACATTTCTGCATATATTTAGTATTCTCTGCCCCAATGGAATACAATTTAATAAAGATATATTAGTGAAAGAAAAAAACCCTGGATTTTCTAATCTTAACGCTATCTCATTTTGAGTCTTGGCAGTGCATTAACTCCCGCCTGAGAATCCAGTGAAGATGATGAGCTACAGAACACCACAGAACAGAGACTTCTGTCCTGAAGTCTGCATACCATTACTGCCTTTACAGTGGTTTACGCAAACAGCGATAACATAAAACGTGCTGACTTGACTGTAAATCTGACCACACTTCCAGATAGTAGCTTGGAATTTGAGCATTTTCTTCAGCCTCCCAAAGAAACAAAACAAGTGTGTACCCCAAGCATGTTATTCTTCTCTTCTACTTTTTAAAAGGTCTGTCTTCTTCATCGCTCAGGACAAAAATTTTAATTGATGAGATTCTTAAATCAGTGCCCCTAAGCAGAAAAGTTCCACATCTGTAAAATTTTCAATTTCCTTTTCTTTAAAGGACTCATTTAATGAGGCATGATGTATCCGGCACAATCTGTAGCATAACTATTCCGAAAGAACTTGTTTTGTGTGATACTGGACTACTGCAGGTCAAGATAGTGTTAGTTAATATGACAGGTAATATCTTGAGCTGAAATGATGACTACCTCATCCCTAACATCATTTACTGTCTCATCTCAGAAATCAAATACTCAAATGCTGGCCAGACAGAACTGGAAAAAGAATGAGAAATCCAGTATTTCAATGTGGAAGAATGAGATGAACTGAAAAACTGTATCAGAAGACAGCAAGTTGTACAATTTCAGAAACAAGGGTTGAAATAGGCCAGCTTGGGAAGCTAACATTTTTAGATGCAGCTATCTCTTTCTCCAGAATCTTCTTTTTTATTAGAAGGAAATCAACTCCTATTGTTAAGAATAAAATGTCTAGACTGCAAAACAAATATAATTTGATGCTGATAGCTGGCTGAAAATGTTAGTTGTGCAACAAGTTCATCAGCCACTGCTTAGCATAGTGGGACTGTTAACTGTAAATCTGGCAATGCTCAATAATATTGACACTAAAGCTATTTAATTTTGGCTGAAAAAGTTAACACAGATTTTGTCCTGTTAGAAGGATTTTCACTGATTACGGGAGGCACTAAACCTTTATCATCCTTCAGTTTGATTATAATTGAAGAACAGAAACACCAGTTAAACGTGAACATACAGAAACACTGAGATAATTTGGGGTTTCTCTTATGCAAGAGTTGTTTGGGCCATATTCAGAATGGAAAGGAACAGTGTTAACAGGATCAAGTACAACATCAGTCTCTGCTTTAATGGTGGCACCACAAGGACTGCTGAACTTGCTTAGTACTTTGCAGCCATCATCAGTTCCCACCATTGTTTCTCTTAATATTTCAAATACAGCAAAGAGCACATTGTAGCTCTATGAAAAGAGAGTCCTTTTTCCCTGTTTGGATGAAGGTCTGAATTTAAATTGATAGTTATCCTGATATAACCCCTCATTTTGAGATATTTGTTTTTGAGACCTTTAAATCAAAACCAGTCCAATCTTGGGATAAACGCATGCACTGATTTGGGGGGTACTGTGGGGTGGCAGAGGGATGCAACACAGCAACATTGCAGAGATACAAGCAGTAAGACATGCCTACATAAACTAGGCCTAAGAAGGCAGTAAAGTGTTAACCTACCATTTGGAGACAAAGTCACGGCTGGCATCGAATGCATACTTGGCTCAGCTATGTACTTGAAGTCTACCGGAATGTCCCTGCAAAAGGAAGAAGTATGTGTTTTATGAAGACATGGAGATGTTCCAAAGGGCTGCCTTCAGTCAGCTGATTTACTCAGCCACTGAATCATGGAGAGCCTATGGTGGTGTCCAAGGGAAGACTGTGCAAAAGATGGAAAATATTATGAATGTCCACCTAGAAAGCACCAGCTGTGGAGCCATCTACAGAGTAACCTCTGATAGAGTGAGTTTACGCCAATCAAATGACCCAATGTTTAAAGCAGAATCATAATTCCAATTGTTAAGAGTAAAACTGTAATACAAAGATACTCTATTGCCTCTAGTTTAACAAAATTCTTACATAGGTAGCAAGAATAGACTGATATATGCATGTGTCTTATTGGAATGTCTTACTGACTTGAGTTTTAACTAGAATATTTCTGTCTTTCATTTTCCTTAAAAAAAACCCCAAAACAACAAAAAACCCTCAAAACAAACCAGGAGTCTCTCTCTCTCATCTCTCTGACAATGTCCTCTTCCTCCTGCTCTCCCCAAATGGGATGCCAACCAATTCTAAATATGCACAGCTGAACTAAACTGTGAATTCCTTGGTCTCAACTCCATCCAGGACTGTGCCAGTGTATGTTAAGAACTGTCCTGTACAAAGGCGTGTGGACCTAGGGGAAAAACAAGTACAGTCTAATCCTTACTCTGCAGAATTGTCATTTGGTTTTGACTATATAAATTGAATTACTAATGGGCCGTGCATATTCACAGTATTCCTCACACTCTACACTAGAAGGCTGTCAAAAAGGGAAGGCATGCATGTGTCTTTCTCATTAAGCAAAAGAAATCTCAAGCAGAAAATAGAATTGATTAATGTATTCAGCACAAAACACACACAAAATGTTCTGCAGAAACATTAATTAATACAAAGGGGATGGTTATGACTTCATTGTCTAATTCACACAGTAGAAGGGCTGCTGTGACACTATCAGAGCAGAGAGCGTGGGTGGCTGCCTTGCACTCACTGACCGAGCCTTGCTGGGTGGCAATATGGTTGACATTAGCAAGGTAATTACAATTCTATTTTGTTGTGGAATGAGTTATTTCCCATCATCTTGTGTTAAGCAACATGCACACGGGCAGTGGGGTGAGAAGCTGCTCTATTGTCAGGAAGCAACACAAATGCTCCTGTGAGTTTAATGTTAAATCATTTACGCCTCAGAATAAGAAGGGCAACCCACTTAATACACTCTGTGGATAAGAACATGTGCAGGGATAACTGGCTTCTAAAGCGGCAGACCTAAGACTACTGTTGGACAGTAATTCTGCAAAGGATTAACAAGAAGTCCACATAATCTCCAAGGCTGACCAACATGACAGCACAGGAAGTGCAGCCCCTCGTGCACCATCCCACCCTTTTACATCAGTACCCAAAGAGCTTCAAACCCCACCTGCAAGAGGACATAAGGTCACCGCTGCAGTAAGGCCAGATCCTGATCAACTCCCAACATCGAACACTCCCTTCAGTCCACCAGTCATCTGGAGTCCTCAATGCCAGGTAAAAGCAATCTCATCAGAAGTCCCGTTAAAAATCAGTTACATCACAGAAGATGCATCTCCAACGCTGAATTGTACTGCATTGAGAAGTTCACATACAGCACAGGTTGTTCTGCCTTCTCTCCCTTTACAAATGAAGGCAGGGTCATCTACTGGAATTTATTCAAGACAGCTCTGCTTTATGTTGAAAGCTACCAGACACACTTAGGACAGCTGCAGGATATGCTGCGTTGAACTATTAGGCAGAATAAAGAGATACGTTTATATTTCACATTTGCTTCCAGTCAAATTGCTAAATAAGTAATTATCAGCCTGCTCCCTTAAAAAAAAACTTCAAAAAAAATTACCAGGAAGGATGCTGTCATGGTTGCCTGACCTCAAAACTCATGTGATATACTGTTTATTCAAATTTTTAAATTTGAAGATCTTCAAGTCCTTTCCCTACTTCGTAGCATTTCAAAGGCTGAAGTGTTTTGAATATCAAAAATAGTATCTGCTAGCCAAGATTGAGACATGATACTCTGGGGTGCTAATACAACTTCTTCCACAAGCAGGAGAGAGAAAAATCCTTTTAAAGAAAGAAGAAGAAAACCAACAAGCCCCAAACCCAACCCAGTCCAATTTTGGGTCTGCATATCATGAAGAGCTCTCTCAGGAGACTACAGTATCTTTACCAGGAATGATGGAGAGAAAAGGCCTGCTGAGGGTTATAGCTTTACAGAGATGACAAGTGTCCTAAACCTGTCAGAATAATAACTAAGCTACCACTGTACAGTTCTTGCTTTGCTAGCTGACTCAAGTCAGGTAAAAGAAATACAAGCCTTCAAGGTCAATTGCCCAAATCATTTCACTGTTTATCCAAGTAGGATCAGATGCATATGAAGCAGACAAAGACAAAACAACATTTTGCATTTCTAGAAGAAAGAACACAGAATGTGATACCCATGTCATCTTTAGTATCACTGTTGTAACGGTGCAATCACATGAAATGCAAAAGCAGACAAATTTTAAAGTACTACAGTTAAGACTCCTAAACAAACCATTTGATCTGTAAGAGTCTGTCCTATACTTGCAGTCTGAACTTTCAGCAACCAACCAACTGCAATTCAGTGCACAGCAGAGTGAAATCTATGCATAGGATGAACTTCAGGGGAAAGGAGATCTAAATTCTCAGGGGAGAAGTTCCTCACTGTGATGAAATCTGACATATCATCCCATTACCAGCTCTAGCCAAGCCAAAGTGTTTACAAAACACACCACAAAATTCCTTTAGACAATTGAAACTAAGCAATTAGATCAGCTTTAATTACTAGCTTTTAAGGACATACTCCAGTCATAATTACTTTGAAGGTTGCTTTGTTTTTGTAGGATGGTGAAGAAATATTGTGCAGAAGAATATATAAAGAAACATGCCAAAAGGTGCAGTAACCAAATCACCTTAAGTTACAAATAATTTTCCTCATGAACTTTGGAAAAAAAAAAGGATTTGAGATGCAGCATGAAAATAATTTGACATGGAAGTTTTCAAGCTCCAAAAGGTTCTGTACTGAATACATTAACTTAGTTTTAATTCATCGGAAAAATCCCGATCTTGAAATTATAGAAATATGCCTACAGACCAATTAGCATATATGGCAGGTTGTGGAGAAAGGTTTTCCAGTCATGCCTAGGAAGACAGCACTGTATTTGCTTTTTATAAGGCCAAAAATATCCCTGACAATGGTATTACAGAATATTGCCAGCAGCTGAGTTCCCTATTTGAATGAGGGAGCTCTTTCTTCAGCATACAGCAAGCTCGGTACCTATTTATTTTCTTCAGAAAGAAAAAAACTTCTGCTACTGGAACAATCAGGTTGCGATGTTCCCATGCCAGAACCTTTTTGCCTTTCCTGCTATTCCCCACAGAGTGACTAAATCCACCCACTCCACTATTTATTTCAGCCATCAACACAAAGCTCACAAAACAAGGGCAATCCAATCTCAAGGAAGTAACAGATTTGTGCAAGTGAGATCCTCCTCCCACTCGCCAGAGAGGAGACATTCCTTAGCAGATATGAGATTGTAAAAGATTTTTCTTTAAGGAGCTCAGTAAATACATGGGTTTAATTATGAAGTACTGAACAGAGGCTTGCTTGGAGTGACATATGGTGACAGCATTACATGTCTAGCCTAAGCCTGGGTTCCCAGACTTTGGTCATTACCACTGCTGCTACTGGCAATGATAGCAGCTGATCACAGACATGCTGAGGGTTTTGCTGGATGCTTGGGTAACATTCAAATACCACAGATTGAAGTCTCTTGTCTAGGTTAAAAAAAAAAAAAGCTAGGAAGGAACTGATTAGTCACAGAGCTGTTGAACTAGTGTCCATATTGTGCAATAGCTTTGCATGTGTGAACAGCAAAAGGAAATGCATACCTAAAGATAGGGGAGTGATTTTTTTAAAAATGAAATTTGAAATCCTAGAGAAATCTTAAAATTCCTAAGTTGAAAAATGTTAGTACTAGAACCTTGTGTAAAACATTTCAGATGGGAGAAACCAAATCTCTCCTCAGATATGTTAAAAATTGGAAGTAATTTAAAATGATGGTTTTATGAGTTTTTCTTGGATAGACTTTCACTTTTCTGTCATCTATTGTATTCATTCTGATTGCCAAAAAGCCCAGACTACCAGAAAACCAGAAATGAAACTACACTAAACTAGTTATTTCGCAGATGGGCCAAATATTACATAATACTATGCACATCCCAGTTCAAAGCTTTCGAAACCCACATACTCTAATGTAACAGAGCAGACATTTCTTTAAAAGGTTAATTGAAGGGCTAATACACCCTTGGGAAAAGGGGAGAGAACAAAGAGCACTGATAAGAGTACAGTGTGCTTCAGGCTGACAGGGCTGTCTTATGCTTTCTTGGGGGAGAAGGAAATCTGTGATGTGTCTTGAGCATTAAGCCAGGATGGGCTGGTTAGTATTCATCAACGTGACAGAAAGCAACTGTTTTTGAAGATTAAAATCTCTAGAGAAATGATTCTAAAAGATACAATATTATGATAAATTATTAATAATTAATGCTAAATACAACCCAATGCCCATATAAAATCTGTACCAATAAAACAGAGGCTATTTAAGACATTTTACTTTGTATACAGTGATTTAGGTTTTGTAGGCTTCAAAACCAGTTTTCAAATATTGGTAGAGCAGGGCAGTAAGCTAGGGACAGTAATGTGCTATTAGACATTAAGAATGATTTCAAAGACATTGAAAGTATTACACAAAGATTTTGGAAGGGATGTTTCCTTTCACTGGACAAAAATGCTTAAGAACTATGATCCATACTAGACTGAGTGGCAGTATGCAAGAGTTTGCAGAGTATATGCCCAACTTCAACAGTTACCAGAAATTAGCAACAAAAATAGCTGAGATTGTTCTGGTTCTACTTTATTGTGAAACATTTTAGCTACCGCATATATAATTACATAAAAATTTGTAGAAATTTAAATCCAGCTTTTCCTCAGCTAGCTAGAACTCAGTACACTCCGGTGTCCCATGTGCTACATATACTTTTAAAAATAAATGCTCTTCTCAGTTTGTTCATAATATACTTCAAGTTAAAATTCAAATTTTTAAACTTACCATTCCCAGACTCTTAAACTCTTGTCGTCAGATGTACTCACAAACCTTCTATTTTCATCCACAAACACAATGGTGTTGACAGCTCCCAAATGCCTATCATATTCCTGCACAATCTCACCACTTCGAATATCCCACTACAAATAAAAATGTCAGAACATGACCTTGGGTTTTTTTACTAAATGTCATAATGTTTAGAGGAAGAGATATCAAGTAGACATACCTGCACAATTTTCTTATCCGACATTCCTGCAACAAAGAGATTTTGTTTATCTTCGTCAGGATTGAACTTGACACAATAAGGAACCTTCCTGTTTGTGAATCTTGAAATACACTGCCCTGCAACAGAAAGGCCGTTCATAGTGCGTCAGATTGGAAGTTCTATGGGCTGATTAGTTCTTTGCAGATATTGATAAAAAACATTAATTTTACTTTTACTTTACTAACAGCAGGAAATACTTGTTTTGAAGTCCTTGAGAGGATTAGAGGGTAGAATTTACCCTGCTCTTTGATTAAACTTTCTTTTGCATGTTTGTATGCACACACCTGTATCAACACATACTAACTGTTCCACACCTTTACTACAGCTTTCCAAACAATATAACTGCTCAATACATTGTATGTCATCAGGACATATAAAGGACGTCAGGATTGGCCAAGGTATTACAAGCTGACCACTGTCTTTGCAAAGCATCACCTTCTTAAGTTCAAAGGTCGTCTTGACAAGAGATTTAAACTCAGGCAAGAATTCCTCAATCCTAAGCCTAGAAAGGGATAACAGTAA
This sequence comes from Phaethon lepturus, assembly GCF_000687285.1. Classification (NCBI taxonomy): domain Eukaryota; kingdom Metazoa; phylum Chordata; class Aves; order Phaethontiformes; family Phaethontidae; genus Phaethon; species Phaethon lepturus. The sequence continues at coordinate 31,802 of NW_010537985.1, read as the reverse complement.
TCCAACTGCAAAACCAACCACTGACCTCTTCTCAAAGCCTCAGCCATAAATACCCTGATTACATGTTACCTGTAACTTACAGGAATCTGTTTTAATCTGAAAGCTCAATACATTTTTCACGTGTCTAAACAACTGAGTTCAGACTCAAGACTCAAAAATTTGACTTACACCTTTCTGGCTGTCACCTGTATAAGACTAGTGGCACTGCTGCTAACCAAAAAAGCTAATGTCTTTTCCAAAACATGGAAACTCCCTGTCTTAGGAGCAGACTTAAGTTTAAGAGAATATTGACAAAATCTATCCAGTATCTTTTTAGCTTAAGAAACTATTTGCAGCAGAATGTTACAGAGCATCTCCCAGGCAGCTCTGCGAGAGCATCAAACCAACTCCCTATACCAGCAGCTCAATTTTCACCACCTTTTCTTATCTGGAGTGGTTTTCAAGTGCAGGTTAACCAAAAGATCAAGTGAAATAATTCTTCTAAATTAAGCATGTTTAGGTCTAAAGTGTGATTTCATCACATAATTTTATGCCTGTAAATGTAAACATGCAATTAACTGATTTGGTAAAATTTTGCCTTTTTCTGAAAATTGTTCTAGCACTACAAATAACAGTCAAACTTCTCAAATAAAAAGGTATGTGAAATACAGGTGTATAGGTAGTGTCAACTGCACCATTCCACATAACAAGAAAACATTTAGGGGGAAAAAAAAAAAAAAGACTATTCATCCTGAACACTTAACTACAAGACAATATTAAGGATAATTGGAAACAACCTGACTGATAATATATCTTGATATTCACTATTAATTAAACATAGTGCCAAATAACAGCATCTACAAATACAAGTCTACCTGTTTCAGTGTCCCAGAGTTTAAGATAGCGGTCATATGCAGCACTAAGAAATCGGGTGCCAGCATTATTAAAACAGATGTCTCGAACAGCTTTACTATGTCCTACAAGATAGAAAAAAATGCTATGATAAACTTTCATCCACTCATGCTTAGAACTTAAGCAACTTAGAACTAACTTCCATAAACTTGGAAAAGATTACTCAAATTAAATGCTCCAGTCTTTAACAATGCAAGGAGAACAAGGAAACTGCTTATTGAAGTTCTTCACGAGCACTAGCAAAGAATGATTCAAGTGAGAAAGAAAATGTAACTCCTAAAGAATGATGAGAATAAAAACCAAAAATCCCCACACCTCTAAAGCACTGAGAGAGAAACAATAGCATGGCACAGAAGCAACCACTGCGCATCATTCAACAATTGATATACAAGCAGAACTTTAAATATTGTTGGCTTCAAAGATTGTTCTGGTCACAGTTAAGAGCTGCAAAGGAAGTTTTAAACGCTGTAATAACTGTCAACATCTAATGAAAAAGAGGACAGACAAATGACACAGGAGATACATTTAAAGGAAAAACATTTAAAATTAGAAAACAGATACAAAATATGGGAAATATTAGATCAGAAAATGAAGAATGCTTTCATCTGCTGTTAACCTTGCTACCCTTCAACCCCACTACTTTAGTCTGACCACTGCATCAGACTTATAGGAGACCTCTTCAGTTAACATACTGGCACAGGAACTTAAACATAGCAAAACAGCAGATGAATCTGGTTGATAATCAGGACCTTTCAGAAACAGTCAAGCTGTTCAGAAAGACCAATCTATTGAGAGAGAACCTTTCTTGAGCCCATCATCTTTGCCACACTGCTGTCATCAGAAATATTAGGTGAAAAAAAAGACTTCTTTGTTGTTACTCAACATATATTCACCTAGTGTTCTAGAAATGTTCCCATTTCAAAAGGAGAATCAGCTGATTTTGTTCTGCATTCAAGGCTGCTAGGAAGTTTGTATTTCTCTCTCTCTCAGCTATCTGCTTTAAAAGCACCTGTTACATGAACAAAGATGGCACCTGAACCTAAAAAAAAAAAAAAAAAAAAAAAAAATCCCATGCTTTTGCACTAGAAACTCAGACTTGAAGAAACCACCTAGGTAAGGTGGAATCATCAGACCATGAGATGCCCTCACTGCATAAATAGAGAGGGCTGCTGTTATCAACACGAAGATAGGGCAATTTAATTTTACACTTCTGCCTTTGGAAAGGAGTCTTGCATAACACATTGATGACTGCAATGCACTAATGTTTTGTTATACATCAACATTAAATTGCTTGGAATAATGACAAAGTTTCATTAAAATCTTGCACCTTTTTCAATTCTTATTGCCAGATCATACTGAATACCATTTGCATTGGATGCCTACAGGTCCTCTCTGTGATAAATTAATAAGCTAACCTAAATCATATCCTTCCATGAAGTTTTAAATATACATCAGATTACAGAAAAAGACTATTACCAATAAATGTTCGTAGACATCTTCGATCACCATATACTTCCCATAGCTTTGGAAAAAAAAAAAAGGGATGGGGAGAAAAGATGTCAATTGTTAAACAATAATGATGCTGAAATTAAATGCAAACATATATGGCAACATCTTTCAAGAAATTAATTACAAACATGACATCTACTGATTAATCACAACTACCTACCCAGGAATTCGCAAGAATGCTTTGTCACCTTCTTGTTAGCAAAACCCCCTTAAAATAACTAAAACCCCTATACCATATTCCAACTTTAAAGCCCTAAGGTTTGGCTAGTAAAAAAAAAAAAGGCAACAAAAAACAACAACTTTCCAATATGATGCATAACAGACTAAATGTAGGTTAGCTGAAGACCACAAATGCCTCAGTAAAACACTTCAGCAGAAACCTATTGCCACCTGTAAAACTAGACTTCATAGAAAATGAATGATTATAATAACAAAGGCAATAACCTGAGGAACTTGTGACCTTCTAAATGCTATTACTAGATTAACACTGTTCTAACACCCACAGTCCTTCACATTATTTTTTTGTTCCAAATATTTTGTAATTTAAAAATTTAACGAGAAAAACAAAGTAACCCAGGCAAAAGGTATTTGGTAGAAGTACCAAATGTTTAAGTATTCTAAAATGCATTGTCTGTATTCAATGATGATATAAAATATATACATATATTTTATATAAAAATAAAACAAACAAACAACACCCCCCCCAGCAACAACAACAAAAAAAACAAAACAGAAAAATAACTCACCTTAATTTTGCAATCCATAGAGCAAGACAACAGGATATGCCCAGAGAGAGGAAACAATCTAACTGCACTGACACCCTATAAATAAGGACATAATTAAAAAGTAAGTGGAGCATCTAGGTATTTCCTCAGTTCACTTGTCCTCTTTTCTAAGCAAAAAGCAAAAGCTTATCTTCATAAAATATACAGATGCTGTATCTTGAAAAGAAATAACCTACTCACATTCTACTTTAGAAATAGTGATGTGTTTTGAACAACTGTTACTGGCAACAAATTGATTCACTTCACCAGCTGTACATACACCCTCCTTCAACACTCACACTATTACTGTGGTAAATGGCAAAGAAATACAAATTGTGGGTTTGGGCAACTGTTTCTGTATAACAAGTCTTTTCAGGTGGGGCAGGTGATGAAGCTCCATTTCTTATATATACTACCAGTGACTTCTACCCACTGAGCTCAGATTCCCCGGGCACACCACTTTCCCATCTATCTGTATTTCAGGTACTCCTTGCAGAGGAAGTCCAAAGAACCGCCAAGCACTCATGGTTTGATGTCCCTTCTTTGCATGTCATGTCAATTACTCCATTCATATTCCATCCAGTTCCTCCCACCCCTGGTTGGAGCTGGGTGCTTTATTCTCCCTATTATTGTCTATTATTTCCCCTAGCTTTTCCAGATTTGTCAGCCTATCTTTCTTTTGCTTCTCTCATCGATATCGTTATTCATGTCTTGTTTGAAGGGAGAGGCTACTTTATGCATCAGTCCGTTCTAATAGGATAATAGGCAGAGGAGTGACTAGAGCTTTGAAGAGGAGATGTTATTCTGGAAAGCACTGATAGTCGCAGCTACAAGCTCTTTGATGTAGCAATCATTAAAGAATAGTTCAGAGCTGTGACTCAACTCAAAAAGTGTAAAAGCTAAAAGTGTTCCCTGTGTCCTCCTTTCTTCCATCTTTCAGATATCATTAAGATGCTGTCCATTGCAGCACAGCATATTCCCTCAAGCAATACTGAAAATTGGAGACAAAAGAAGCAGCAAACTGAGTATAGGCTTTACAAATCTGATCAGTGAAACACTTTTTAAATACCAAAATTATGTATATAGTTACAGGTTCTGGCACAAGAAGAAAGTGTAAATGTTAAGTAGCATCATCAAAGAAAACTCTTAACAAGGCAGACCACTCAAAGGTTAATAGCTGTATTTGTGAATCCTGTAATCCTGATGCATCATAATCACAAAACCTATGTAATTTATAAAAAGTTAGATATGAAATAGCCCTTAAGTACTTTTACTACAACAACAACAACAAAAAAAAAAGCGCATTTTCAGGGATCTCTAGAATTACCCTTACTCTTATTCATGTGGTAGTTTAGGAAATAACTTCAAATCCTACAGAAGTCACTGAATAATATTTGTCCCTTCAAAGGAGGTCAGGAAGTCACTATGTTCATGAAAAAGTATATGCAGGCATGCAACTGCACTTGAGCAGGCAAACACCTTGTGTGACCATGTAATGCAACCATTTACATGCATAATGTGGTAAAGATGAAAATACTCCTTCCTTCTACCGATACTTCAGTTTTATAGAAGTTACGAGCTTCAAACACAAAGTGAAGTTTTTATGATGCACACTCACAAGCACGACTTCCTACCTTCGTATGTCCAGACCACACATGGATTTGTTTCTTTGGAAGATAGCACTTCTCAGGTGGCACTGTAGAACGGAGATTAACTCCAACATCTTGAGGGACATGAAGATAAGATCTCCCCTGATAGTCATACATTTCCTTAACTGAAAAGGTAAACACAGAATTCTGGGAATCCAAAAGCCTGTATTTTAAGAGGCTGTAATGTTCGAAAGGCTCAACAGCCACACACAATTAAGGTTTCTCTCAACACAGCTGCTCTGCTGTGAAGGGGGGAGAGAAAAATACACTTCATAGGGTACAGATGTGGAATCTTATTTGACATCAGTTAAGCTCAAATTAAATCATTTCAGCAAAGTCTGCTTGGAATCTGATAATCTGAACATTAAAACAATCTCCCCTCTACACATCTTACTCATCATCAAACAGCAAGAGAGCTCCTCCGGCCAACAAGGGTTTGTTTACACTAACTGTACACAAGTTATAATGTGCAACTCTAACCCCGGCGTTTGCTTGCAATTCACATTGCAGCCAGCTCTGGGCTGTGTCAGTCACGTCAATAGAATTACAAATCAGAGAAAAAAGATCCATTTGCCCAGTGTGAACCAATATTGGTCATCAGTAGCCAACACCTGCTCTTTTAATGGGATTTAAGAAGTGACTGGACAGCCAGACATGCAGGGATGCACTGTACATGGAAATAGGTATTTCAGAGCAGACTTGTGTTGGATAGCCATGACATTAAGTTGTGCACTGATTAAATTAATTTCTCAGTTTCTTGGATATTGTTATGGCAGTTTTGGTTGTACAAGTGACCTCCTGCAATGTTTACGCATGTCTACAAAATGGCATATTTCTGGAATGTTTGTGTTTGAGAAGATTAAAGTTTATCTTGTAAGGTCTCTCACTGTGAAACTTCAGGTAGAGACCATGAAAAGTTGGATAAAAAAAAATATTCTATAGGAGGCTCAATGGCTAAAATTTCAGGTTTGTTATGCTTGTCACTATTCAATAAATATTGTCACGATCTACTAAATATAAACAGAATGAAGTACTGATGTCAGCAACACATATCTCATAGCCACTCCTTCTTTAATTCATGTAAGAAAGGATGATCCAAGCTTCAGTGTGTGAGCCTGGCTGTAGAAAGTAGTAAACAGAGAGAGATTTGGTTTACCTAACTACCTCTGCCAAGCAATACAAGGCAGGACTGTTTTGCATGCAGAGAACTGAATTAATAATTTCCGAAAATCACTTAATTTTACTTACTTACCAAACCATTTTCTTTGAAGGTACGACATGCAATAGGCTTCCATAGGGTGATTATTTGATACACAATAACTCATAGTATGACAGCAAGAACATTTACATTAAGAATTGAGGAAGTATAAAGTCCAAGTGATTTTCTAAATTGTATGTAAGCCATAACTCAAAGCACTCCTTGCTAATGAAAGTACTGACACATAAAACTGCAGTAATTCTGAAGCTGAAACTAAGCCAAACTCATAACTTTAAAATGTTTGCTCTGTAAAGTAGGAAAGGGGTATGTATGTCTAGTACCATTAAAAATAAATAAATAAAACTGGTACCCTGAAACGTGTCATTTCCATGCTGCTCTTCAAAGTATGAAGTGGAATTAGTCCAAGTTTATCTCTTTCACTGTCCTTTATGCTTATGCCTGTGAGCGTTGTTATCTCCACTACAGAAACATCAAGGTGCCTCAGCAGTTTTGCTGAGGCTGTCTGCCATCCTTACTAATTAATATAGCAGGCAAGAAAACAGAGTGAGCAAGAAAATGAGAACAGGCAGGAAGATGCCATTACCATGTAATATAGTCTTCTCCTCTCCAGGTTTATCATCTTCTACTTTTCCTCTCTTCTGCCTCTTAGCTGTTATTTCATCCAACTCCTTCTGTTCTTCCTGAAAAAATAAAACATGATCTTGAGTTTTAAAAATTCAGTGTTCAGAATCACAAAACAAAAATCCAGAACTGCACTACTGTTTACTTACTATTAAGAACACATTTATTTGCTAAATAAGATTAGAAATACTCTAAGCATCAAGAAAAATAGTAACTTTATCAAAATCAGGATAACTTAAAAAGCTACGTATACTGAAAAGAATTAAATATTATCTTTCTATTCATGGACTACAGCTAAGCATCACTGACTGAACAAGAAGGATGTTTGTTGGTTGAAGAGGGATTTTTGGGGGGATTGTTTTTCTGTGGTTTTTTTCTTCTTTAAACAAGTTTTACTTTCAGTTCATTTCAAGCTGCTTCTGTTTATAAACACCTTTTAATCAGACTCTACACACTACACACAGATACAATTAATTTTATTTCCAAACAGTCTTGCAAATAATTGAATGCAGAATATTCGGAATACCTTGTTTGGACATATCACCTGAAAAGTTTCTATGACCCTGAAGCATAGCATGGATCGTCAGCACGGAAGAACTACTAGTGCAGCTCCATCTTTGTTAAAACCACTGCAATGTATTAACAATTTGTATCTATTGTGTTAAAGTAGTACTTACTTCTGATGGCTTGGCTACTTCTTTTTCATCAACATACTTTGCCCATGGTCCCAGAAAACCATCAATATTAGAGGCATCATTCTCCTTGAATTTCTTCCTTTTTTCAATTTTCCTTTGTCCTGTTTCAAACACTGTTAAACCTGAAGAAAGAAACGGTACACTGCCTAGCTGCTAACACAGAATACATCATCATCGGTCATATCATAGTCAGTTTAAAAGAAAAAACTACCACCACCACTCCTTCCAATCTACACAGCAAAATGGAAAAAGCATTTGAGCAAAACTGGCCAAAGCATTGCTAACTTTTCGAACTATGAACACTGTTAACTATGTACAGTAACAGAGGAACCATGGTTTGTTAAGAGTATTTAACCATGCATGTACCCATGCATTTTTAACAATAAGTCTGCAGACTGTATGAATACATCAATTTTCATACTTTCAATAGCGCACTGTTTGAAAGAGTAGAGTCCTAACAATTGGCTTCTGATCCCCCTCACCTCTAGTTTCTTAAAAAAATCCACCCCAAAATCAAAATAAGACAAGTGTCCCAAAACCCCAACCACAACTGCATATTTTAATTTAGGAAAAAAAAAAAAAATCATAGCATCATAGAACAGTTTGGGCTGGAACGGACCTTTGAAGGCCATCTAGTCCAACCTCCTGCAATAAGCAGGAATATCTGCTACTAGACCACGTTGCTCAGAGCCCTGTCCAACCTGACCTGGAATGTTTCCAGGAATGGGGCAGCTACGACCTCTCTGGGCGTCCTGGGCCAGGGTTTCATCACCCTCATTGTGAAAAACTTCTTCCTTCTATCTAGTCTAAATCTGCCCTCATTTAGTTTAAAACCATTACCCCTTGTCCTGTCGCAACAGGCCCTGCTTAAAAGTCTGTTCCCATTGACACGGTCATCTACCTCCAACCACTACCTTGCACTTTCATATAAATGCTAGCTTTTCACAGATGCTGTGCCCTCAGAATTTCATTTGTGAAAACCATTAAACAATATAGATATGGGATGAAAAAAAAATTGAAGTTAAAAGATGTTAAAGTTATGACAAGAGTTTTTCAAAAAGTTGTATATACAATTATATGCAATTTTCAAACAATGTTTACCTATAGCATCAGTAATACTCACTCTTCTAGTGCAAAGGAGCCAAAAAGAGCTTTACATAAGCAAGGGGAAATAGACAATATAAAAATTTAAGTATTGAACATATGAAGGAACTGCACATAATGAAGAGTCTTCTTAAAATAAATTACTAAAATTCCATTATGAAAAGTTTTTTTTTATTATTTTTGAAATGATTTAATCTTAGCCACTTCTGTCTAATGTCTGTAGCTGCTATACCAAAATAAGTCTATTTTCTTTATCTTACTTTGGAAGGAAAAAATGAAATAACTTTGGATATATTCCATGGAAGGGGACACAAAACTAAAGAACCTTTTTATACACATGTGGATAAGATGTTAGAAAAAGACATGCAAGGGAAAGTATAACTGTAAAGTTTACACAGGTACAATTCTCCAATGCAAGTAAGTCACTTGGAGCGTTAAATATCTTGTATCGAAGTATTACTTACAAACCCCATGCCTCTGATAGTCAATCCTCCCAGCGGCACACTATGCCTTTACCATTTGGCAACCTTCCAGTGGTTTTTCTTTTCCAAATAACCCAAACAGCTTAACTCTGCTAAGCAGAGATAACATGCAATTCTCAACAGAATGCTAGAGGATGCATATGGAGTGATCAGTTTGCTACCGAGTAGGACAGTTAAGGCGATTAGCCCAACATCCAAGTATCCTAATGCAGATATACCACAGTTTTAGCTAAGACAGAATTTAAGAGGACCAAAAAGCTACATTTTCAAACATACAGATCAATTCTATTCATGTAATGGCACATGCTAGGTTCCAATTACAAATCACAATTTGAAATTTAACATAATGATAGCCTGAAATATTTGCTACTTCAGGAAAACAAAGACCCCCAATATCTCTCTCATATTTTTACATTACAATCGCAACACATCTTCATTTATTGTGTCTTTGGACATGGGTAAGTCCTTCCTTTGCCAATACCCATTCCATTTCTTAGTAAGGAAGAAACAGAAACAGTCATCAGTTGCAAGTCATTTATATGAGATTCTGAATTATTTACCTTGATTTTTTTCAGCTTCTTCTACAGAACCAATATATTTGGTAGCAACTTCAGGGTTATCTATAGAGGGATCTAATGCATAACCTACAACAAGAGGAAAAACAAAATACTGTTATGTCAAGTTTTTTAGTTTTGTACAACTTTTATTACTCTCTCTGCCCCCCTACATTCCATGATTTTTTCCCTGTTGGCTCTCAAGGAGGTAGGGATAGGCAAGGTTGACACTTTGAAATCCCATCCACTTTTCATTTGCCCTGGGTATTAGGATTACTACAAAGTATTACCATGAGGTCCTCGAGTATGCATTGCTGCCAGAATGCTTAAATTTGCACACTGCAAATAAATAGTAGAGTAGTCACAGGGAGCAAAGTCGCCGAATCTTTCTGGTGGGACCTCAGGAGGCCCCTGGCCCAACACCCTCCTCCAAGCGAGGTCAACACAGAATTCAAATGGTTTTCTGTAATGCAAACACTGGATTTTGAAATGCCATAGCAACCTCTTCCTGTTGTAACACGGCATAAGGAAAAGACTAGCTCAAAATCTTATGGTAGTGACATGTGATTTTAAACAGCTGCTGCTTTAGCTCAGGGCACTGTTCCCTGGTTTGCAAAGCCAGTAAGTCACGCTGAAACCAGCCCCCTTGCTGCTGCACACAGAGAGCCCTCCGGCTTAGCAGCAGCCTCTGGCTCTGCAGCCTCCTGCCCTGCCCACTACCTCCTCTGGGTCAGAGTGAGCGCTACGCAGGTCTGGCAGCCCTGGGGATGGTAGCAGCTGGAAGGAAGAGGAAGGAGATGGGGGGGAAAAATGAAAGCAAATCAACTTTTCTAGGGCTTTGTGCATATTCTGTCTCCTCACCAGAAATTATTTCATTCTCTGCCTGCCAGAGTCAGGAAAGCTTGTTCCCTCAACTTAAAAGCAGTTGCTTTAACTAATGTGGATGGTATCAGAGGCAGCAGCAATGGCCTTTAATTTTTGAAAGAATTAAGTATTCACATCTTAGTCTCCTCATTACAGCTATTGAGTCTTGTTAACAAAAACCAAACAAAAAACCTGCTGCATTTACTCTTATAAATACTTTATAAGATGTATCAGCATTTCATAGATATTCAGGATATTTACAATTTTTGATACTGAGGTTCTCATTTTGATACACATATCTTGGTCTTTCTCCATTTCTCCTGAAGTGGATTATTTGTCTTATTCTCATAAGATCATGCTAACTCATCTGCCTTCCAAGGAACAGCGCACTGAACAGTTACCTGACCACCACTTTTTTTTTTTTTTGGGAAAGACTGCACCCTGGTGGACATATCACCAATTTTTATTAAATATTATTCAAGTGACAAAACATCCCTTGAGGATGCAATGAGAATTTCTCCATATCAAGAAGGAAAAAAAAAGAAAAACAGAAGAAGCAATGAAGATATTAAACCACCAGCAAAAGCAATCACACCCACAAAATTCAAAGAAATGCTACAGCATACAATCTCTTATATTTTGTTGATTCACAGAGACAGTCATAAACAGTGCGAGATTACTCAGTCCACCCCAGAGACTAACAGCCCATAAAAGCACTTGGATGCATACAAGTTGAGAACCTGTCAACACTATCCCAAAAGCCAAGGGAGAGGATTTCCCCAACCACGTCTCAGACTACTGTCCTAGAAGATAGTCCCATTCATTTCTTTTTAGATACTGGAAAAAAAATTATTATTGAAATCAGTCGAAGAGCCATTCCAAGAACACAGCAAGCGTTCCCGTACAAATGGAGCAATCCACCTGCAGACCAACCCTGGAGCTTCAATCCTGGTAAGACCCAGTCATGAAACGACATATGCTCTGATGCTCTGTAAATAAGATATATAGAGAGAAATATATACCAATGCCCTCCTACAAAATATAAATTCCACTATAACCTTTTTTTGTTGTATGACTTAGGTATACCAGACAGTTATTAGGATTTACTTTCATGGACAACCAAATTGAGCAGACACTGCAATTAGATTTTTGCTAATTTAACTGCCTGCTTTTATTAAGCCACTATTTCAATGAGTTCTTTTCCAAGCTATAAGGTTTCTGTTAGAGAGATATTACTTTGGACTTATGTCAAAATCAATACACTGGTTTACTTGTCCTCCAACTGTATTGACACAGTCTCTGGGACTCTATTTGCTCGGTACTCATAAAAGAGGGACAGTATTCTAATGAATAGGGCCCCTGGGCCAAGCACAGCTTCCCATGGAAGTGAAGACTTCTTATAGCCGGGTTGAATTTGGTCCAGCATCATTCTCACAGAAAAGCTCTGAACAATTTCTACTTTCTTGTGGATACGTGAAAAAGAATCTCTTCTTTCTGGCTGGGACTCCTAAATGCAGCTGCAAAAGACAGCTTGCTTTTATCCTACACAGCTGGTATGCCATATAATGTGCCCTGACTCCTACGTCTCCTTCAGTTTTATTTAGTTAGATACTTCATGCTATGTTTTAGCAAGGAAAGGTACAATTCCACCTACGTTCATAATTCCAGTGCACCTGAAAATGCCTGGTTGAATAATCAGACTTCGATGAGCATTCCAGGAAGACAGCTAATTAAAGTATGTTTACACCATACTGTGCAATGCAGCGTACAGAGACCCAAGGTAGCTCAGGTATGCGGAAAAATACAGCTGGACTAAACCACTTTGACTGCACTGGCCTCTCCACAGCATCAAAGTAATCAGAGAATAAAGTGCCTACAATTGTAAGAGGTAATAGTGACTCTAGGTGTTGCATGTAACATGAGTAGATGAAAAAAATCAGTAGTGTTATTTCCAAGTCAGAGTCATTTTAAGCTCTTAAAATATCAGTCTTATTGATGAAGTAATCCTATTATAACCAAGTTACTGAATACTCATAAAGAGCTTTGAGATTCATGGACAGAAGACTGTTTCTTATTAAATAAGACATTAATACCTTGTGAAGGAGAGATTTTAAAATACTAGATGCTGCATGAATGAAGCGGTTCACTTCTAGGATGAGTACTGATGCTGAAATAGCTATGAAACGATTTTTCTACCATATTCATGAACAGTTTGTGTGCAGCATGTAAAAAATAACCCATAATTTCGCTTCACACTGAAAACCTATATATGCCCACATAGTTAAGGAGAGTATATTGCCTTTTTTTAACAGCTCAAAAGGGAATTTTCAAGAGAGAGACTGCTTCTGCTGAGGGTGCAGACACAGAAGAATAAACAAATGTTCATATTGTAGGACTTCCTAGTCATTTTAGCCATGCTCCAAGGACTATAATATTGGAAAAATAATGCTAGTTAAGCTTTTGGCCATTTACATCATAACAGCTTGTGAAGAGAAACTTATTTTTCCAGAAAGAAAGCCTTCTCTTTAATAGCTGAAATTATATAAGAAGATTGCCTTACATCAATGGATTCAAAATAGGGTAGATTACCTATGACTGCACACAGAAAACTAGTTACCAATTAAAAAAAGTCAGACTCTCACAGAGCAGTTATTAATGGCTTTCCATCAAAATGGGAGAGGATCTTATACAATATTATAAAATGGCCTGCCTGGACTATTTTATCCAATGTTTTTATGAATTATGCCACCAGCAAAGTATCACATACCTGTAAAACCTGCATCCAACACCAAAGACAAATGTGAAATATTTCACTTCAGCAAAGACATGCTGAATGACAAATACCAAAAAAAAGAAAATAACTGATTAGGTACAGGGGAGGAAAAAAAAAATACAGGCTGTGAGGGTAGTGGTGTAGATACACTTAACAAGTCTATCTGACTCCAATGAGGAAAAAAACACAACAAAACAACAACAACAACAAAAAATCTGAGATTTATCACAAAGGAAAAACTATATAAAGCATGGAACAGCACTGGGAAGGCCTAATCTAGAGTGTTGTGTCCAGTTTTAAGCAATGTATTTTAAAGAAAAATTTAGATAAAAATTGAGACTAACAAGAATGATAAAATGTTGGGGGTGGGCGGGAGGCCTAGAAAAGATTGAAAAAACATGCTTGTCAGTCTAAAGAGAGATGAAGGACAGAAGGTGAAAAACTGATGGATCTAAAGGTAGTTTCAATATGCGAAACATTAGAGATGACAATGACCCATGGCTTGATAGGGCTGCTGAAGGGAATATAAGAAATAGTTTAAATTTGCAGCACAGAAGGTTCAGAGTGGTATCAATAAAATCTCAACTGTCACACTTGTTAAAAAACTACAACCATATTTATATGTTTATGCAGATTTTAAAACCATGCAAAATAGTATAAAGACAG
>NW_010537985.1:0-17997 GCF_000687285.1 Phaethon lepturus | reverse complement strand
GAATGCCCTTGAAGCAATTGTGAGATCTGACTAGATCACTGGTTTCAAGCTGTTGACTGTGGATACAGGACCTGAATATCCCCCAACTCCTTCTGGGGAGTCTGAAAGACAAAAGAAGCAAGTTTGCATTCACAGTAACAAGGGTTCCTTGGGGGTCAGGGACAAAATGACTGCTTAAGAAGCCAGTGTCTAAAGAAAAAAAAAAAAAAAAGAAAAAAAGGAAAGTCATAAAATCATAGAATGGTTTGCGTTGGAAGGGACCTTTAAAGGTCATCTAGTCCAACCCCCCTGCAATGAGCAGGGACATCTTCCACTACATCAGGTTGCTCAGAGCCCTGTCCAACCTGGCCTTGAATGTTGCCAGGGATGGGGCAGTTACCACCTCTTTGGGCAACCTGGGCCAGGGCTTCACCACCCTCAGTGTGAAAAATTTCTTCCTTCTATCTAGTCTAAATCTCCCCTCTTCTAGTTTAAAGCCATTACCCCTTGTCACATCACTACAGGCCCTGCTAAAAAGTAGTCTGTCCCCATCTTTCTTAGAAGCCCCCTTGAAGTACCAGAAGGCTGCAAGAAGGTCTCCCCGGAGCCTTCTCTTCTCCAGGCTGAACAACCCCAACTCTCTCAGCCTGTCCTCACAGGAGAGGTGTTCCAGCCCTCGGATCATTTTTGTGGCCCTCCTCTGGACCAGCTCTAACAGGTCCCTGTCTTCCCAGTGCTGAGGGCTCCAGAGCTGGACACAGGACTCCAGGTGGGGTCTCACCAGAGTGGAGTAGAAGGGCACTTCGAGAGAGGCACCTCCCTCAACCTGCTGGCCACGCTGCTTTTGGCCTTCTGGGCTGCAAGTGCACATTGCCAGCTCCTGTCCAGATTTTCATCCACCAGTACCTCCAAGTATGACTAGAATACAGTACCCCCTAGAATGACTAGAACAGTCTAAGATTTGGCTTTTCCTTTTGTGTATTATATGCCTGAATGACGTTTTGTATCCTAAAGAACAAAGACAGCAGCACATATCTGACTACTTCCACATGCTGATATCACAGAGACATTCTTGATAAAGCAGCTGAGGTCTGGTTGACCTATCAGAGATCTGAGGATTGCATCTGGCATGCTCTTCCTCAGTTTTCCATGGACTGAGGGACAGTACAAAAGCAATTCAATTAAGCTATGGTATTTTTGAATTTGTGAATTTGTGTAAAATGCATTCTGGAAGGGCAGCTCGTTCTCAAGAGGTTGTTTACTGCAAGGAGAAGCTGCAGATCTTAACCCTAATGTGGAAAACATCTCCAGTGCCTGTGTCAACTTTACTTCTCCAAAATCCTGGAATGAAGGGAACCTTATTGAGACGGATAGGTCTCATCTAGACTTAAAAGGTTGTTGGTACTGAGAAGGTTCAAAGAGTGCTTTTTGATGAAATAGTTGGGGATAGCCAATACTTAAAGAAAGCCAAGCAATTTGGAATGACACACAATCTTAAAAAAGCCACATCCTCAAGCAAAAGGTAGCACAAAAATCTGAAACCTCGGATAATGGGGATAGCAATAAGCACAGAATCCTATTTAAACTGAGGGTGGGGAAATGGAAAACCCAAGCATGCATACGAAATGGCAGAGGCTAAAAATAATACATAGGGAAATTGGAGTATCTTCTTTTAAATTCATAAACTAATGTAATTGGTAGGACAATGCTGACATAATTGGATAGAATACACTCTTTACCTGGTAGAAAGAATACAGAAATAATGTGGCCATACCAGTGGGGAAAAAACATGCTATATGCTACAGAAAGCTTAAAGACAAATCAGATTAACAAGTTAATAGTGTTAACAAGCATTAAAGGATCGTTTGGATTGAAATTCCAAGTTTAAGTAGTGGTGAGTACAGTTGCCAGGACTCCCTTACTGACTGTTCAGCCAGAAGAGGCGATAACCATGAAATGGTAACAGAGATTAAACAGGTGCTAGGGAAATAAACACAGTAATAATGAGATATTTTAGCTGCCTCCTTGTAGTAGACTGTGCAAATCTCTTACCAAGATGTGATGAAAACAGTATAAATCAACAAATCAACATTGCTGAGGAAGCAAAGCAAGCTGTAAAAATATTTACTACAATGACCTCAATCTGAAAACAGGAGAACTATATAAAATAAAGAAAATTTTAAAAAGGAACAGAAAGTGAGCACCAAAGGGTAAAACCTTTTCTAAATGCAGGGACACTTAAAATACACCATGTTGGAGAAAAAGAACTAATGCCTGCTAGCTATTAAAAGAAGACTTTAAAGAGACCAGAAGGAAGTGGGTGCAGTTGAACAGTATGTAAAGAGAAACTATTAGAAATAAGGAACTATTCTTCAAAGAGCTGAAGTTGCATCCAAATGTGAAAGATACAAAAGAACCAAGCTCTCGCAGACAAAGTAAAAACTGCAGTAAGGCAGCCCCCCCCCAAAAGCAAGAAGCAAATCACATAAGGTATAAAAACTAACACTTGTCCTTTGTAAAAAAAAAATGCAGGAGCAGAAAGCATACCAAGCATGTAGGCCAACAGATGATCAAGGAATGAAAAAAAAAAAGCAAGCATCATGAAGGAGCCTGGGGAGGCTCCTGTGCTAGAATCTTTCTTTATGGTTAACATGACAACATATCTGAAGGGATATTGTGTGACAAAGTGAAATGTCAGGAGATTAAGGAGTCAGATGAGTGGTAACAAATCACTGACACCAGACAGTAGTCATCCAGGAGATCTAAAGTGAAACCGCAGTCCAAAAAGTCTCACCTAATATTGCCTCAATGTGACAGAAATTGAACGTATTAAATATAATGCCAACTTTCAAAAGATCACAGAATCACTAAGGTTGGAAAGGACCTTCAAGATCATCAAGTCCAACCATTAATCCAGCACCACCATGTTCCCTAAACCATGTCCTGAAGTGCCACATCCACACATTTTTTAAACACTTCCAGAGATGGTGACTCCACCACCTCCCTGGGCAGCCTGCTCCAATGCTTGACCACCCTCTCGGTGAAGAAATTTTTCCTAATACCCAATCTAAACCTCCCCTAGCGTAACTTGAGGCCATTTCCTCTCATCCTATTGCTGGTTACTTCAGATGATGCTTCAGAGGAGATCTGAGGAACTACAGGTCAACCAGCCAGACATTTGTATGGTTATAAGTTTCAAGCAGTAGAAACTATAATAAAGCAAGCAACAAGTAGGCACTTGGATGAGCATTATATATCGCAGCAAAGCAGACAACACAGCTTTCTGTACAGGTAAATTACAATGACAAAATCTTCAACATGTTTCTGAGGAGACAATCAATCATATGAATGAGCAAAGCTTGGTTGATGATGGATACCTTTACAAAACTGAGTTACACTAATTACAGGGTGCCTCAAAGACACTTTAAAACACCCACATGTCTTTACGTGGTCAATTGATTAAAAGTTATTAAAACACTGGCAAGAATAAATGGTCGGTTTCCACAGCACAGGAAAATCACTAGCAGATTCATGCTCAGGCCCATGCTGTTCAACGTATTGATAAATGATCTGGTAAAAGGGACCAAATAGCTTTTACAAAGTTACTCAAAGTCACAGAGAAAAACAGAATGTTAAGAATTCTTAGAACCTGAAAGGAAAAAGCATCTCACTTTATGAAGCCACAGCACAAATTCATGGTGAGATTACATGTTCCGCAATACAGTGGAACTAGCAGAGACATAGAAGAGAAACCAGCACAACCATAGGCATGGAAAAACTGCAGCAGAGGAACAAGAAGATCGATCAGATCTTTTCAGGTAGAAAAAAAGCAGACTGAAATGAAGTTACGGCCAAGATCTATAAAATAAGGAATGACAAAGAAATGGTGAATAAGAACCGATTGCTCATTGTGTCTTCCAACACAAGAGACTAAGGGATATCAAGTCAAACTAGAAAACTGTTAAGTTCCACAAGTTCAAAACAGAGGTACTTCCTCACACAAGGTGCTGGCAATAGGTTACTACGTAGACAGAAAAATTATATGGGTTCAAGACACAGCTGGACAAATTTATCAAAACCAAAATCCAAATAAAACCAACAAATTCAGTTAGAGACACTGCCCTTGGTTGAGACACTGCAGATTGAAAAAAAAAGTATTTAGATGTATCACTATTTGCTTGCTTCTTTCTTCTACTCCTCACTAGGTACCTATTGATGCCCACCTGTCTAATAGGATTAAGGGCTGGAAGGACCTTCAGTCAATGATAGCATGGATGTTCTGAGCTATATAAGGATCAGAAGGAAAAAGTACTTTTGACAGTAAATATTTACTGCAAGAGAAGTAGATGAAGCATACTGACAAAAAATACTTGGGTGTTGTTTGCAATTAATATATAGGTTTCTCACTGAATATATATTAATTTTCAAGATGATGTAGAAAGCTTGCTTTGCTTGTTGGTTTTTGAAAGACTGTGTAGCAGTTGAGGTGTTTTGGATACGTGATCTCATCTACCACCCCCTCCGTCTTGTCCCACACTCGTCCGTCATTTATAGTCACTACTTGCCTATGTGCTAGCCATTGCAGATCTGAGACCTCCTGCCTTAGCACAATGGTGCTAAACAGCCTAACAGAGGCCAGAGGTCTCAAGATCTGCAGCTTTTAATTAAGAGGTTTACTCTGTGTTCTTCCACTGTGTTATGACTTAGTCATTAAAAACATGTATGACTTAGATTTATGCTTAGCAATTACACTTGTGTATTTATACTTGGTCTTTTCCAAGAAAATATTTATTACCTCCTTCCAAATGGAAATGAGACTATTGAATTTTTTAATAGACAACTTTTTGACAGCCTAAGGAGTGTTGTTTTTAACAGACCTTCTAGTGAGCTAGGATACCATGCTCATTTACTGCATCTTCTAGCTTCAACTGCAGTTTCTCAGTGCTTGTTCTTAACAGTTTAAATTGCCTATCTTGGCCTTTTCATAGCTCAATTTTCACTGTACCCAGATCATTATCTATTGAACATTTCTAGAAAGCTGAGTACAATAGTTGCACAGTTGCCAATGTTATCAGTCTTAAAAATATACTTTTATACTCTCTTGTAATACAGCTCTCAAGGCAGTTGCTGTGCACTGATGATATAAAACAATAGCAGGAGCTTTGAGTAGACTTACTAGTTCTATCTTCCCCCAAACTAAACTTGAAAAACAACAAAGAAAACCGAAAACCAAACACTGTATGTCTACAGACCTTTTTTTCCAATATATATTTTACACACACACACACAAAAATGCACTTCCCACACAATGCAACATTTAATTTCACTCAGCAAAATCTAACCTGTCTATTCAAATCCTGACTAGGCTCCTACTTGCATTGTCTGTCAAGTTCTAACATCAAAATTGCAGTCAAGTTAAAGTTATGCCATGGAACATCCATTTCTTAATATTGGCGTTTTGCTTATACTCCACATCCTAACTCAGATCCTAACACATCCATCACTCAGTGAAAACTACCTATTAGGCTAAAACTGTGTCAAAGAAAAAAAAAAGTCTTAAATATATTTCAATTTTTAACGTTTACAAGAAAACCTCTAATAAACCCCAAATACAAAGAGAAATTGAGGATGTTAGTGTCTCTGATTTTAGGTAATGTTTTTTCCAGGTTTCACTGTAATATATGGGTCCCACAGATGTTAGCAAGAAAGTCCCAATCTCATCCATCACAGAGTGCAGTAGCTGAATTCATGCATGCATAAAGCCCTAATGAATTTAAGGGGACTCGTGTGCAGGGAGGTTGTTTCGAGGCATGACAGTTTGCAGGGGGTAGTATTTTGAGTGTAAATAGGAATAAAGATAGACACAAGTCTGTTGTGCAAAAAGTTGAGCGTTGTGACACTAAGTTTACACAGCAAGTATCAGAACTTACCTAACAGACTGAATTTGAAGAATATAAAGTGATACTTGATCTGAAAACAAAGATTCATATTTGCAAGCTAAGCACTTGCAATCAAGTTTAAAACAGAAGGAAAGCTTACAATGAAACACAAAATAAAAAATTAACCACTCATATGTAAATGCATGTCAGTTTTGTTCTTTCAAATGTGTCCAAAAGAATGCTTAGAATCCCCTCTTTCCATATTTTCCCTATTAAAAAAAAATAATCAATTTTTCTTACTATCCATAAAGAGGCTTGAAAATCAAGCCTTTCCAAAACTCAAATGTTACATTTTTCAAATGCAACTACTTCAACGAAAAGGTTCTCCAAGATAAGAAAGCCGCAACTATAATGACCATCGATATAGAGTTCTTTGGGTCTGTCTTTGCTAAGAATATTTTAGTAACGTATTTCATCGATTAGTAATGTACTTTCTTTGATTCCTGTTCATTTCAGCTTATATCTAGAGGCAACCACACTGAAGAACCTGACAACTCAGTAGGGCTCCCTTTTGGTTTTCAGAGAGCTACCTTTAGTTAGAATCACATGAAAGAATCTATTTGCATAACAGATCTACAGTTTTTGTCATATTAAAAGTGTGAAATTTTGATTTGTGTTTTCTACATTGATGCAACTAATGGAAGGATTAATTAAGAGGGGTTTGGTAGGAGGTCATACACTTGGTTACAGTTGCAAAGGGAATTACAAAATGAGATTTCCCAAATAAATACTATGATCTCCAGCCATATGGATTCTCATTCAAAAACCTTTTCCCATTTTAGTAAGTCTGTTATAAAGCAATTTACAGCACTTGCATTTCTATTAAATTGTTCTATAGAGAACAACTTATTTTCTTCAGTCTGGGCGTAATAAAGGTGAAGGTGAATTCCACTGTTAAGGACTTACCATAGGTTGCAAACGTTCTTCTTTGTTGTTCAAACATGAAATCATTGATGTGAGCTGGTTCTGCATATCCAGAAAGCATATTTCTAGGTGCAGCCATTTGTTGAGTCCTAAATGGGTTTTCTGGTCCAAACTACATCAACAATGTTAAAAGAAAGTTTACCAGAATTACTAATTTCTTATTTAGGTGTGTGTACTTTTTCAGGAAAGAACATGGGAAAAAAAGACTTGTCTTTCAAAACTGTAATGTAACACTGCCATGCAGTATGTGATCAATAGAAGCATTCAGAAGACAAAACCGCAACATACTGTCCCTTGTAAGGGGTAAATATCAAGAAAGAGATATCGGGTCCTACTAAACTCATGTACTTAATACAGAAATTACACTGCCATCAATACTTTTGTGCATTTAAAAAGCAACTGGGGGCTTGCTGTATTACTCCAGGAAATACACTTATGAAACCCTGCTTTGCTTTTCTTCTTGAGAGATGACAAATGCTAGTCTTCCTGACCATACCACGGTCAGGGAAAAGAACAGTGAAGACAAACAAATGCAATACACTGACACTATACACATTTAGTGTAGCTTAAGTTACTAAAATACTTAACACTGATGTGAATAGTTATACTTAAAGTACTTGGATTTTAATTTTAAATCCTCCTCTTAAAAGCCATATATCTGCAAGACTTATAACCATTCATTTTGTTCTAAGTAGCATGATAAGTAAATAGCAAAAATGTGAAAATAGTAAGACTACTTTAATGCAGTTCATGTTTTACTGAACATCTTTGTAATGCTATTTTCCTAACTTGATTTTTATTTCTGTAGATGTAATTCTGATAAACACTTTAAGATCCTTCTTAGAACAGCTTTATGCAGAATATTAAAATTCGAGCATTAAAATACCAACACACCTGTGTAGAATCTTTTTTCAACCTGCCCAAACTAGGTTCCAAAATACAGCAAGCATCAAAAGAAGATACATTTTATATGAATTTCACACAAGATTTATAGAACCTCTGGCCTTTAAGCCAAAGGCATTTCTGCTCTAAAGATCAATATTGTTTCTCACCTCAGGTGCAAACATGGTATCATAAGTGGGATTGTATTGAACTTCCTTGATAGTAGGATCAAGGTGGACTCCTGTTTCCACATCTTCCTGAAATAAAACAGTCATATTAATAAACCATTTTTCACATACAGACTTTTAAATATTTGACATTACCCCATTTCAGACCAAATTAGGGCTGACACTTTCAGCACTATGAAAGCAGAATAGATTGGCCAAAGTTTCTATTTTTAAAAAATATTGATTGCAAAACCAATGTCAGGCCCTCACTGAGAAATTCATCTAAGATACATGTCGAATTTTGCATGTGTATTATTACTTTTTTTAAAGACTTCATGCACACATTTTGAAAATAATAGCAAGGCTGGAGACAAGCTTTTTTTTTTTTCTGAGGATGTTTGAAAACCAGACCTTGTAAAGAAAGTCAATTACAGTGGTCACCAATTTAACATAAAAGTGTGAAAACCAGAGTTCTTAGGTGGAAGGCAGAAGTCACAAGTACCTGTTTTGAAAGATAGTTGGGAAAAAAATATCAGACATCAGCGCAAACATACATATAACAATGAGTTTCACAGAGTCCAATGATACCTTATCTCCAAGTTTTTACCAAAAGTTATAAATGTAATTCAGCTTCAGTATTTAAACACATTTCCAAGGCTGTTGTGATCAAATTTAACTGAATAGATGAAGGGACAAGAAAGAGGGACTAACCAAAAGAATAACTTCCCAAGCAACTCAAAGGGAAAAACTCAGAAGGGCACATGCAGCTAAGTAGAAGAGCGAGAAGATGGGAAAGAAAATGGGTGATTAGGTGGCAGTGCTCAAATAGACCTGGTTTCAGAGAGCTCTACAAAGTCTCATTTACATTGATCCTAAATTTACACTACCTCATCCCCTGCCCCTCCCCAAAGGCTCTGTTATTTTGCAGTATTGTTACAGGTATTGCTTCCTGCATCTTTATTCTAGAATAAATGCATTGAAAAGGGGCTTACAATTGCTAGTATATTGATAATATCCCTAGTAATTATACTGAAAAAGCTATCTTAGCATCAGTGTTTAATCAGTGCTCACCAACAACAGGATGCAAAAGCATCTGCAACTCACAGAAGAAAGTGGTACAGTAAAGGATCGACTTCTAGCAGTCAATTCATTAATAGAAAATTACCTCAAACAAACTCAACCTTCAAGGTATTATCATATCTTGAAAGACCAAAATGGCGTCTTCTTTACTTATTTAATATTGATTGCTGTTCTCTGACATGCTGTGCCCAGAAGCTTTTTTCCTCCACAGTTCAACAGCAGGTCAATTACAAACAAATTTGTTTAGGCATGCAAGACTTAAAAGGTTTTAAAACCTGGTTTTCTAGAACATTGAAAAGAAAAACAGTATGTAGTGATCTTTGGCATGTTACCTGATTATATTTGGTTACAACTGCTTTTTAAAAAAAAAGTTGTTAAAAAAAAAGAAAAAGGGAATGACATCAGCAATCCTATCAATTGTTTTTCTACTAAGACCACTGCCTTAGTAGAATTTAAGTCCAACTAGAAAGCATTACTCTCACTGCCTATCAATATTTTAACAGGCAGGTCCAGCCATTGCACTGCTCTTGCCTGAGCCCTTAGCACTGCCAATTCTCAGGCTGACCTCCTTTCTCTCATCACACGACCCTTCCAATTCACTGGGCTTGGATGACAACGGCTACCGGTACATTCACAGTCCTGACTTTCATACACTATGAACTTGCCTAGGAACAGCACAGCAGGCCTAATCCAGTCATCCAGCAACAAAAACAGATTCCCCCACCCCTGTCCATCCCCAGCTGGAATAGGAGCATATGAAAACCGTTTCCCAACCTGTATTACCTACACACTTGTATTTCCTTTCACAGCTCCATGATCTGAGCGTATTTTCCATAGACAGCTTTTTCAAGTCACATCATAGAGCTTGCTCTGCCAGCTAGACTTCGCATCTTATCCATCAACCTTACAATTTGAGAAAACTGATAATATGGCAAAATTTATCTGATCACTGTTGGTGACATTTAAACAGTTATCAATTTACTTGAAATTAAGACACAGGTTTTTCCTGCTCTTTAAACTGAAAAAGTGAGAAAAATACAGTTTTGCAAAAATGCCAAGAATTTTTCAGTTCTGCTATTTTTCCTCCTCTTTTCTCCCTGTTAATTCCTGTTATATGCCGCTCAGTAACTGAGAAGAGAAACAGATTGTGCCATGAAAGCTGATCCTCTGCTGGACGATGATAGCAATTCTGGTTCTTCTTTGCTGCTGGTGGAACAGTGCTGAGTCACTTGGACGCCACACAATATGTTCACTCCTAGACCACCACAGGCATAGTCTTTCTGTGTGAAAACCACCGAGCCTTAAAATCGAAGCACATGTTATATTTATCAGAGCTACACTCCCCAAGATCTCCAGCCTTATTCATGCTTTCATATATTTGGGCATCAAATGATGATCTGTTAATATGCTGCTGAAGCACATAATGGTTATCTTTTCACTATGCTATTTTGCTTTAAGCGATATAATAACTTGAACATGTTCCAGCCCCCCACTTTACCTTCACAGTATATTAAAGAATCAAAATCTTGATAGGAAAATACAGTATTGACACAACATACTCTGAAATGTTAGTCTATGGGAAGAGTTTGAATTGCAGCAGAGAAATTATCCTTTCGTCAACATCCGATAAATGCCATTTTATACAGCATTATGAGACTCTGGTAGACAGCAGAAACATTAAAAATATTCACTTAGTCCGTCAATCATTTCACAAATTGGCAACCTATCTGCATTGGGGTATTCTGTTGTAGCTTTTTTTTTTTTTTAATGAGAGGAAAGAACTTAACAGCAACCTCTGTACATGGTGAAAATCACTGGGTACAACTGCAGACATAGCCAGAAGACTGACACTTAGGATTTCAGCAGAACTCATCTCTCTAAGACCCTGAAAGCAAAAAAAGTAAACACACAGGTCTTACAACTCTGTCCCCTTATGCTGTCAACAGCTGACAGAACTTGGCTGCATGCATTCTAGATGCATTTGCCATGGCTACGGCAGACAGGGAAGGGATCACACGAGAAGCATTCTGGCAGAGCTGTGACTGAGATAAGGTAATCTAAGGGATCACGTTCCTCTGCTGTGCTGTAGTTTTTCCCTTTGGTCACACATGACCATGTCTTGATTTATCTAAAAGCCTAATGTGAGCAACTCATCATGTAGCTTATGTCCCAATTGTGACACAAGTGGCTCTGCGGGATGGAAGACTATCAGTAGCTAGGCTGAAAGAGGAAGGAACCTGTGAATTTAATGATGGGCTGTATTACACTACATCACTTCCCATTTGGAAAGGCACAGGAATCATAACAAGGGGGCGGGGAGGCGGGGGTCAAGATGCTGTCAGTTTAAACAGATACAGTGTTCCTCTGCAGAAAGCTAAAACTTCAGCTGTAGGATTGACAGAGAAGCAGCTTGTGTTTGCTGCAACTTCAAAATTGTATAAACATGGGTTTATGGCATGATGCAATATCACTAAAGGTGGTACACCCCATATAAGCTGGAACAGAAGAATGAAGGTTTTAGGAAGTTATGTTTTACTGAATAAGGCTTTCTGGCAAGACATAATACAATGGAGCTGCAAACTTCAGGTCTACATGTCACTTCTCTGCTTTTCTCAGCGCTGGTAACAAAAGCCCAGCTGAAATACAGTGGCCACATCGGGCAACACATATCAGGTAAGACACATACTACTAAAAAGGGTCCAAAAGAAAAAAATCAAGAATGATAAAAGATCTAAGAAAATGGACCTGTCCAGAAAAATCAAACAGCCTAATTCAGCCTAAAAAAGATTCAGATTATACAACTTAGCAGAAATAAGGACAGCCAAACACAGAAATGCCACAGTCTGTAGATCTACTGAAGTTTGGTAGGCAGGCTAAGTGAGTGTCTGCCCAGACAGACACGGGTATCACTCTTGATGTAAGGCAAAAAAGAAGCAGATGATGTCTTATCACCAAATTACTTGGCATGTTGGTTGGGTTTGTTTGTTTTTTAAATAGATGTGATTTCTACTTACTTGCAGTATCAGGTTGATTTACAGTTCAGATATGATTTGATTAGGTAAAAAAATTCTTTGATACTTAAATGCTCTCCTTTTGCCTCTTCTCTGGGTTGCGTTTCATCCTACAACACAGCATCACGCTACCATAAAGGAATGGCACTCAGGCTGTACTCTGGAGAATTAGCATTTCCTAAGGAACCTACCTTCAGACAGAAAGAAGCTTTTGACATTAAGTGTAGACAAGCAGGTGCTTCATTATAACTCCCTAGATATCACAGAGCGTCTAGCTCCTACCAAGGCGTGCTCCTTTAGTCCTACCATAAATGCCCTTTGGCCAGTTAAAAGTCAGCATAGGAAAGAGCACAGGAAATAGAAGGGATTTTAGACTATAGATACAGTAAATCAGATTAGCTTTCCTTCTTACGGATTCCTTAAACATGCCACAGTCCTGTTTTTCTTTGGAAAAATCCTACCTGGATGCCATAAAACAAAACCGTTACCATCTATGAAAAGTAGATGATTTATAGAATGCAAAATAGTTCAATAATTTAAAAAAATATTTGAAAAAAGCTTGTTAGAAGTTTTCTTTTATATGTATACAAGACAAAAACATTTTTTAATTAAACACAGGACAAATCACTGTAATAGGCATCAAAGCAAAACCTTAAATAACAAACACAAGCTGCAGCATGGACTGCAACACTGGATGCTAATTCTGTTCCTTAGAAAGAATACAATATTGTTTATTTTAAGGTAACTCACAATCCTTTTAATCCACAATATTTTTAAATTCCATCCAAATTCTGTAATCCCCACTGTACTAATATGTGGCTACCTCTAAGTTTAATGAGAGCCATTTATGCATTTAGAAGCAGAATTTGACATGTAGAACTCAAGTATTTGTCTAAACATGAAATTTGTTGAAAAAAAGCAAAGGTCAGAGTTTTCCCAGTTTCATATCATGTAAGCAAAGAGTTGTGATGTCTATATGTTTGGGTTTGGGTTTTTTTGACATTTTAGATAATAAACCTACAATGTTGCCTTCTCCCCAGGTAAATTCATTATTAATTAGCCCAATAACTAAGAAAGGCAGCCTGCTCTGCCTAACATTTAATTAGTTTTAATTAACCATTAAATTAAAATATGGTAAACTAAGACCCCATCCCATGAGCCAGAGAGGCTTAAGCAATTTGTCGCTTAACCATTCTTGCATAAACCACTTGGACTGTCAAATATGCAGTATTATCTCATTCCAAAGATTTTCAGATTTATTACCAAGAGCTGAATGGCATTTACAGTGAAGTCCCAACATTAAGATTTGGTTGTTACCAGCTTTTAGTCACTCTACCCATTCATGCACTCTTAACAGTAAATGTCCATGCCACTAACTTCAATAGAATAAAGATAAGTCAGCAAGAAAAGTATATGTTTAATGGTTTTGTTGAACTAGGAAAGATTCTCAGCATCTCGCATGACGACAAGTTCTAAACATCTTCTCTCTACAAGATATTTTGCATCAAAGAAAGCAGGAAAACCCACCATATTAAAAGAAGCCAAAACATTCCTAAAAAATAACATCCCCCCCCAAGTCACTGATATTCATCACTGCTGTAGAACAGTCACACACTGACTTCGTATCTTTTCTCTCCATAGCTGGGCAGGGATTAGGTTTTAAAGAACATTAAGAAATTTGACTGAAGACTACTTCTTCCCCTGAAGTAGTGTTTTTCTGGACACCTGCGCAGTGCCAAAGATACGCTAGATTCAACAGAGAAATGAACCCCATCTTACGACCACTTCCCACATTAAAGACAACACAACCCCCCCCGTTTCCTGTACCGGGCCAGGCCAGCCTAGTTGATTTCAACCCAGTTGAGAATCTTCTCCTCAAAAACCAGTGAAGGAGATGCCGCAGATAAATATTGTAAAATCTGCTCCCATCTACACTCTACACGTAAAAGCCACCACTAACAAACACACCTTCCTTAGCCCGTTTCTGGATAGCTAACAGCAAAGGAGCTCTAGATCATCAGACTTCCATTACTTAAACATATCCTGGGTTTCTTCTCACTGCGTTAACCGTAGTTAATCAGTTCACAGTGATTGCTTTAAGAGCGTAAGAGACTAAAAGCCTGCCTATCCCAGTATCATGGGTACTGCCACACTGGGGAGGAGATCTCTATGGCCAATTCATACCCAGTGCCTCAAGTTCCCAATAGATTCATACCCCGTGATAACCAGTCAGCACAACTGTTCTGGAGCTACCCATCCTGCAGAGCAGCAGAAAGGCCTAAGGCCTTACTTCAGGTTGGCTCTATTTCTCCTTAAGGTAGGCTGGAGCAACAGATTACAAAAGCGGCTGCCTGCATGAGGCCTGACTAGTACCAGAAAGCACTGGTGTTCCTGTACAGGAGGAGGAAAGGTGTTAAGCCTCCCTGCCTCTGGAAGCCACATGTGGCTCGCAGGGGACATTAGAGGCAAAAAGGTTGTACCTACTATTGATTTTAACTGCCTTAAATCTCACCATGAAGCTGACTAAGGCAAAAAAACATCCACAGAAAATCAACACCAATGCAGCAGGATGGTGCACGCTTAGCCAGTGCAGTTACTACAGAGTCAGACGGGATGCAAGAGCTATGCTTTGTAAAGATCTGCTTCTGCCAGGAGTGGGGTAACCTATTGTATTTGAGAGACAAAAAGCAGAACAGGACTTTATTTTTCCCATACAGAAAACACAACTACCAGCAGGATGCTGAGAAGAGCTGTATCTATGTCAACACGTCAACGAATTGACGCAAATCCTTGCAAAAGTCACAGGACCTGACTTTTCCCTGAATGAAAGTCCACTCACGATAGAACGGACAAGTAGAAGTACTGAACCTTTGTCCTCCTGGTGCAAGTGCTGAGGACACCACAAAACTATTCCATTCGTCCTGCCCCTTGCAATGACCACTGCTGGAGGGAAGCATTTCCTAGCCCTGGCTGCTGGCAAGTGGGCTCCCTTCCTTTTGTGAAACAGCGTCTATCAACACCACTGTCATGCTTACTTGCTACCTGATGATGTATATGGAGTAAGAAAATATCTTGATTAACCTATCTACTTTCCCCACAAAAGAAAACATCAGCCTTATAATAACTTGAAGCCCAGGGCAGTGTAAGAACAGGGCAAGTGTACATGATGCTACTTCTGCACTCTCCCAACAGCCAGTATTTTCAGGTCAGAAGACTTTGGGAGCTTGAAGAAATCTGGGTATTTACTGACACCTCTTCCTTCAACAGATCTCTTCCAAGCACTTGTCCAGACTCTCCTTGTAACAGTGTAAACTTCTTGCATACACAATATTTCTTGGCATGGGTATAGCCCTACCACACGTTGCATGAAGAACTGCATCCTTTTGTTTGTTTTAAACCCAGCTCTTACTAGTTAGCTTATAGTTGCTGTCCTGGAAGAGGCAGTAAGTTTTCAAGCCCCTCTCCATGCCATTTAATGATTTTGTAGGTTTCTGTCATACTTTTCACCTCAGTCATATCTCTTCCAGTTTTGGCCTCCTCAATAATTCTTCATACAGAAGCAATAGCCTTCTTCAGCCCTGCTGCCCTTCTCTGAACTTTCTGCAGTTCTAATGTATCCTTTTCTGGATGAAGGGACCAGAAGCACAAACTTTCTTCATCTGTTGTCTTCCCTCAGGTACCGTAATGTTTTCAGCACTTTAGTGGTGCTAAAAGTAGTAGTTAGAAACATGCACTGTCATCTAGTTGGCTTTCCAATTTAAAATTAAAGTGGAAGTATTACTGGATTGAAGTAACCAATCATTATAACTGTGTTATTTATTACAAGTAATTTAACATCAAGAACAGCAATAGGCCTATTTTAACAAGCAGACTGTAAGAAGAGGGTGTAACAAAAGCCACCTCCTCAAACTTTTAAAACACAGTTACAAATCATTAGCACAGTTTTCAATTATAGAAAAATCATTTTCACAGAAATGTGATTTTATCTATGATGTACTTTGAGGCAAGGACTCAGCAGATTTATTTAGACTAAAGAAACACACCTTGGAGTAACATCAATGTTACATGTGATATGCACAGTTAAGTAACAACAAAAAAACCCAAATGCTGTGTCTGAGTGTTGCTAACAATTATGCCTTGCTAATAAAGAGAGGAACCTAGTCCTCTTTAAAGTACACTTAAGTCTAATATCTGTGCCAGTTAACAGGCCAAAATTCTGAACCAGAAACAGGTACAATGATTAGAACTAGGATGCAGAACACCAGCCACTTAAGATTTACATTCTCAACTGCCAAAAATGCACTTGTGTGCAGCTGTCGTTTATATTTATTGTATGACTAACCCTTCTAGCCTCCCTTCTTACCACCACCTTTTTTTATCCATTCCTGGTCCCTTGTGTAATACATATGCATGCACTTAAGCGCACTTGATCCTTATTCATTTCAAAACATCATTTGCACAAGTAAAGTGATACTAATGAACTGTAACTCCGCTTGCCTCCTCTCTCAGCTTGCTGTTTTTCCAACCCTGTACTTAAAGAATTCTTGTGATCTACACTCAAACATCATGTCTTTTACATTTGTTCAGTAAGAGCTTTCTAATCCTAAAGAATTAAGGTAAATTCCTGAGGGGATGACTGGCAAGCTTTCACTGCTGACTGGTGGGATGCTATCATTTTTAGACATGGACGGTGTTGAGAGCATGTTGTCAATGGGACCAGCACTTCTTTCTTGAACCATAAAAGTCTGAAAAGAAAGCCTGACACCAGTCTACATGGAAGTGATCTGTTGCTCCTCAAAGAAGGTCATGGTGTTGAAAGAAGCTCCAGCATGCTGTGTATTCAGAAAGCCTCAGCTTGAAGTCATTGATCTTTTCAGCTAAAAGCATCTCATCTATGATGTCAAATAAAAACGACAGACAACATTTTAATGAAACATCTCCGTACTCAAAAACTTCACTTCCTTTTTATCTTGGTTAGCAGAATGCCTGTGGCGGAGACAGTGCTAGATGTACCAGTGGACACCCCTTTCAGGGCACAGCCTGGCAAACAGCTTTGAATGGAATGTGCTACAGACACCTCCCTCTTTCCTCCAGCCACTTGTTCCTGCTCTGGCTCTGGGCATTTAAGAGTGCTGACAGAGCATCTGTGCAGCTACATTGCAGATCAGATCGAGGAACCGATCCAAGGACAAATAACTCCACCAGAATTTTTTTTTTGTTTAATTCAGATCAGTTTCCTGATATCAGCTACCACACAACTGTACAAACCTTTGTGTTAGCATGGCAAAGAGAAAAGTTGTTGCTACAGCTTTAAGAGTGGCAAAGAGCACAGCCAATGCTACTTGCCACTTATCATCATTCACATTCAAAAGATATGACAGATGCTAATTAGCGTTCCTTTCAAATCCTGTACAAGACAGTCTGCCAGAGGCTGCAATTCAAGAAGTCAGATATTTCTAAGGCTCTAAGGGATAAGAAAATGCATATCTAGTCAGTACACACAATGTAACATGCACACATAAATATGATCAGCTGCGATAACATATGAAACTAATGACAAAGTGAAAAATTCCATCCACCTTTTTGTCACAAAGTAGGAAACTTTTCAGAACAATTGGAAGCAGCACAATACTACAGTGACAGTCATCATGGCAAGACACCTGCTTTTGATTAGATACTAGTTGCCTATAATAAACTCCCCAAACAAACCCAACACCCTACCCTCACCCTTTCCAGAATCACAAAAGCAAATCAATATGACGCAAAACTTGGAAAATTCAGGTTTCCCAAGAAACACTGGAATGAAAACAGAAACACGGATCAACTTTCAGGTTGCTGTTTAGAATAGGATTCAGCCTCTATCAGCCCATCAAGTATCGATTTCACCCCACCACCCACGCAAACTACATAGAAAAACATCTTAAACCCGGGGGAACAGAAATCAAGGGTATCTGAGGAACTCCAAGCAAGGCGCGGCTTCTAGGTCGAGTTAATACGTTTTAATACACATAACCG
>NW_010537984.1:0-9661 GCF_000687285.1 Phaethon lepturus | reverse complement strand
TGGCCCGCGGCTCCCTCTGCCCAGCGCGGTGCCCGGCGGAAAATGACGGGTTGGAGGGAACAAAAGAAACCGCCTGCTGTTGGTAGGCAGCCTTGGGTATAACCTACCCGATCGGCCTCTGAAGGCAGCTCCAGAACGGTGCTCCAGAAAAACGGCTTTTGGATATCCCCAGGCCCCCCAGCTACCCGTTTTGCTCACGGTAGCGAATATGCTATTGGACTGTGGGGGAACCTGAGAGCAATGTCACTAAAACGACTACATATAATGCGCTATGTAGACAGACATTTTACACTATTTTACCTGTTGTAATACAGTGACATTGGGAATATAGTGGCAAAAAAATCGTCCCTTTGTTCTTCGAGAGATTAGTTTGTGGGGTACTGTCGGAGCCAATGCACGAGCTGCTCTGCTGTACTTGTATGTTACAAGATTAAGCACTAGCTTTTTTGCTATTGACTTTCAGTTAGTCCTCCAGTTCAGGCTGAAATGCGTTCATCCCTGTGCAGCTCATTCAGCTGTATTGATCTGGGTGAACTCTGATGCTGCTGACTGTAGGCCAGCATCCCAGACCGCCACATTTAATTGGGTGCATTGTAGAAGACTCTGTTAGGGTTGGTTTGCCTGCTAGCTAACACAGCTCTCAACTTCTGTAGCAGTAGATAAGATTTTAAACATGGTGAGGTGATGAGGTGTAGGATTTATAACTGATGAATGGAGCAATGTCTGTCTTCAGAAGGGCAGGAAATAAGTTTTTAGTATTAGTTCTTTTTTCTTATCCTCTTCCAGTGCATTTTTTTCCCTTCTTAACTTGTATTGTGATACAGTAACACTTTTCTGATTTCTGCTTAGTCCGTAGTCCAAATATGAGCCTTTTTTTAGCTTCACAGTACAAAAGATTAGGGAAAGCAATAAAGGAGCAGTGAAGTAACTTGTATTGATAAGACCTCTAGACAGGTTTTTGAATACTGTAACTTAGCAGTGAAGGCCATCTTTTTTCCTTTTACCCACCCTTCCCTCCCCTGGGCTGACCATGACTGTACATATCTGGCTTCTTTAAAGCTCATTTAGGGTAATGACTTTCCCAAATCACTGTAATTGAGGCAAACTTTTGTTTGCAAGGTGGGAGTGGGGGGAAGGTAGATATGGTTTCATTGTTGTTCGTAGCTTTAAACAGTAAGTGACCCTTGTAGTTCAAAAATAAATAGAAAAATTATGCAAGGAAGTGAAGATATGAGTAGTATGAAAGCAGAATCTTTCTAGGAGATATCAAATGAAAACAGAGCTTTGTTAAAAGCATTTTTAACATTGTTAAAATTTTTGAAAGATTCTTTAGATGCAGAAAATAATAGGTGAATTCTTTGTGTACTACACTGTTAAGATTCCTAATGTTTTATTTTTAAGTTATATGTATGCCTTCCATTTTAACCATTTATATTTTCTGTATGGCACTGCATATTGTTGTTAGTTCGAGCCCATGCATGTATTTATATGTGTACATTACACATACAAGTATAGTAAAGTTCAGCATATGGCCCCTAGATTTTTTGCAGCACAGATGCCAAACCTTATAAGAAATACAGCTTTATTGAGGTTTTATGACCTCTTCTATGAAGTTATGGTTAGAGTATCTTAAAGTGAATTAATTTATACCTGGAATGGACTTGTCAGCAGAGTTGAGTGAAATAATGGTGGTAGCTCCCTAAACGAGGTGGGTAAGGCAAAGACCTTAAAGGTAGTTGTGAATACAGTGGAACAAGTTCAGTCCCCTTCCTTAAACATCTGAGAAATGAAGAGGTGGTGTTTTGTGGGGATTTGTGTGTGTGTGTTTGTTGTTGTTTTGGATTTGTTGTTTTGTTTCTGTTTTTTTTTTTTTCAAGAATACTTAGAATTGCATATGGTTAGAGAACTCTTCAGTCTCATTTGCAAAAGCTTTGCATGCCCACACATCAGACTGTCCTCCTGAAGTTGGAGGTCCAGAAAACAAAGTAATAACAAGGTATGGTAGCTAATTGGGGAAAAACTGATTTGTAATGTACTGCTTATCAAATTTAGAAAACACAAGAGTACAAGTCTGATTCTAGAAAGCAGTGTTTAACTGCCGTCATCACAGATAACTAACTGATGTTCTGCAGCTCCTTGTGTCAGTCAAGACACACCTTCCAGCTTTTGCAGATGGAGGAAGAATGGAAGAACCTTTTTTTTTCCCGCTATGCAGTCTTTGCTCATCTTCAGAGTGCAGTTTAGTGCATTAAATGGGGTAGGGGTCCTCTATAATAATACCACTATGAAACTAAGCGGTTGAAGCCTTCATCATGGTGCTTATAAAATACCAGGTTGTAAGTAAACAGTCATCATCAATATTTTTTTCTCTTAATATTTTCCAAGGTATTGTTAAAGCTTGTCTGTTGGGAAAGGGGAAGAGAGGATACATTGCTTGTGCTTATGTGAAAACACATTGATAACCTCTGCTGTCACCGTAGTTAGGAGTTTGGACCCAGTGGCAGTCTGGCACCCTTTGAACCAGTTAGATTACTAATACTGTCAGAGGAGTAGTGTCTGCATGGTTTTACATTAGTGGTTGAGAAAGATGCTTTGCTGTGAAATACCGCAGCTAGTTTGTACACACCAAAGGAACGTTACACCAAGAAGTAATGTAATAATAATAAAAAAAGAATCTATGTTACAGTCTGATTGTTCTGCACTAGTTGCAATCCCTTTTCCTGTTTTTCCCCTTTCTTACTGCTCTTTTTTTCCCCTTTCCAAATTCTCCTCTATCCCCTTCCCTCAAGTTCAGCCCTGCTTCCCTCATAATCCCCTACATTTTTACCTCACTCCCCCCTCCCGCCCTTCTCTCTAGTGTTTCAGACATGCCACTTCCCCTCTCTCTCTTATCGAAGCATCAACAGAGGGAGCACTCTGAGCACATTTCCTGCGTGGGGGGCCACACTGACCTCCAGCAAGAGAGCTGCGCTTACATCAAAACTTCTGCTTGGCCCTGTGGCGTGGGTTGGAGCGACGGCAGGCTTGGGGAGTTTAGCTGGTAAACTCCTTAGCAACCCTACAGCCCTATGTCAAATAAAGCATTTATGAACCTTGAGCTTAGCGGAATTTGTATAAATGGCACATGGAAGGTAGTAGGTGTGTTTGTGGTTCTTCACTGGTCTTTGACAAATTTTAAGTTCCTCTCCAACATGGTGGAGATTTTGGAGCCTTTCAGCAAAACAGCTGTAGGATGTTTTTAAATAGGAATAGCATGTGTCATTCTTGTCATCCTTGAAAACAGTTGAACAGTGTCAGCTGAATAAGGAAAAATAATAAGAAAGATGATTAGCATGATTTTTTAACTTTTTTTTTTAATAAGGTTTTAATCAGCTGTAAAGTGGCTTACATAGGAAATGTTGTGTGAAAATCCTCCCCAACTGGTAAAAAGTCTTTATTCTCATCATATGGGGTGTTACTCATCTTAATTCTTTTGTTGTCATTGTTAGGTTTGTTTCTCACAGCAAGGCAGTTGCATTGGAGCTGTTCAGGATCAGATTTCCAGTTGTTTGGTGGCAACATTTATAAAGCCTGTGAATGTTTTCATGGTCTGAGTTCAGGTGGAGTTTTCATAAAATGTGATAAAATATTTTCAGCAACCAATGTAAAATTTCATACAAAAATAGCTGTCACAAAGCTTTTTTTTACCTAGAAATCAAGAGATACTGACATTTCTGTCATAAAAGGATGTCAGAGCTGCCTTCTAAATGCATCAAGATAGGGGTCTGAAATCAAGAAATATAAAATAC
The DNA here is from genome assembly GCF_000687285.1 of Phaethon lepturus. Taxonomy (NCBI): domain Eukaryota; kingdom Metazoa; phylum Chordata; class Aves; order Phaethontiformes; family Phaethontidae; genus Phaethon; species Phaethon lepturus. Next base: position 5,873 of record NW_010537984.1, on the reverse strand, counting down.
ATAAAAATGTGTGAATATGTAAAAGATTGTGGAAATAATTTCTGATCGTGCAGTCTTTTTTGTATGTTGGTATCTCTTCTGCTTGCCCCTTTCAAGTAGCTCTTCTTTTTTCAGTGTCTCCATTATAGTTTGGTTTTTTTATATTAGCTTTTGGATCAGAAAGTGTGATAAAGAAGAGAATACTTACAACAGATGGTTTCTTAAAACGGCAGAATTCTTGCTCCTTTTTGTGCTAATCAAAGATGCATATGTAGAAAATGATGGTAGACCTGCTAGAAAAGGTATTTTTTTTTCTGCCCAGGTTTAAGGAAATATGTGTAATAATTAAAACACTTTCTTGAGAGGCAGTTTTGTTTTGATATTAATGCTGAGCACATACATATTTCTGTTTAAACTGCTACTAATGCAATATATACAATTTATCTGTAATGTTGTTCAGATTGCTTCTTTTGTAATTGCTATTCACGAGATGTTAGAAGTGGGTTTTTTTGAGAATACTGCTGGTAGTCATTCTACCAGCAGTCTATCAGAATTCATGTAGCAGATCAGCAGTGACCTTTTAGATAACGTGTGGACTCTTCCCCCACTTGAAGGAGAAGGGACGCATGTGTTAGGAGGAGAAAAAGGAGAGCTTGGTAATGTGAAATGAGCAGCTGAAATTTCAGGTCTGAAATGTTAGAGGTCACTGAAGTGCTGAAAGCAGGGTAGCCCTGATGGGATCAAAGGAGAGAAAACAGCCACAGAGGTTGTATCTGTTGTTTTGTTCGGATACCGCTGTTATTAAAAAATGATGTTTTTTAAAAAAACACAGAACACAAAATCCTGGACCAGGGAATGGATATTTTCCCTGGATGCAAAAGCAGGAAGTAGCTGTAGGGCATATCTACGTCCTGTATGCTGAGGGATGATAAAAGAACATATGAGGGGGAGGGGAACAAGAGAGGAGGTGAGTATCAAGATTCAGTAATTCAGCTAATGTAAAAGTAATTGCTGAGTCTACTTCACACAGAGAGGAAACACAATAAAAGCTTTAAGTCCCCATGTGTGAGAATATGCAATACTGCAGTTCGGTAGTCACGGATTGTATTAGCAAATGGAATTGATGTTTTTCCTCCCTTTTTATTATTGATGATTTAGAAGCATCAGTAGAAACCAACTCTTGAGAATGCAGTGATAATGTCCACTTAAAAGCTGTATGGTGAGATGGCTGTTGTGATGTCTCAGCTATGCTTTCGTCCTAACATAACTCTAGCTTAGAGAAAGGAGCATCCTAGATCATGAGGGGTGGAAAAGATGTCTTTGTTCTCATTCTTCTAGCAGTTTGTATTACAATGGGAGTGTCGCTGAGAATTTGTACTTCTGTTTTAGGATGAAGAGTTGTCTAGAGTTGTAGATCAGAAAATGCCTGTGCTGAAACAGTTCTCTTTATACTGCATTATCCTTGTTGCTAGAAAGCTGAGCAGTTAAATGAGGAAAATATCCCTAACTTCTAATTAAGGTATAGTGTCAGTGTAAAGGGGTGCCATTTGAGCTCTGCCTTTGAATTTCATTAGTATTGTACAGAAGGAAAAAGTTCCTCTTTGTCTCCTTCTCACTCTTTGATACTGTGCAGCTAAATCAGTTCTGATGATTGAAACCAGCTCACACCAAAACCAGAGTAAGTCTTTTCATTTATTTGAAGGCCAACGTCAGCATTGGTACCCAGCTCCCTAGGGAACTAACGCTTTTTCAGAAATGTCGATACAGATTTGTTGCATGTGTTGCAAGTCAAGGCCCAACTTGATCCCATGGCAGAGGGGTTAGACTAGGTGATTTAAAGGTCCCTTCCAACCCAAACCATGCAAGGATCTATCAGAATCCCACAGTAATTTGTAATAAGTGGATTTATGTGACCTGCCTAATCAACAAAAAAACCCCAGCAAAATAGAAATCCCCACATGTTGTGTCCTCCGCTTGCAATTTCCAGGAGCTTACTTGTTTATTTAGGAAGCAACATGTTGGTGCTTTTTATTGATAATGAGGTCTCAAAACCAAACACACACAAAAATCACTTCAGGATGTTTTCCTGTTTTGATACGGTTTTGTGGGAAGAAGTTCTTGGAGGTCAGTGCAGTTGCTGGTGCTGTTCCATGCTGTATCACCTACCAGTGTCAGTCCGACTTCGTGTGTAGCACCGTCTTTCCACACAGCTATATTTAGAAAGGTTTTAGTTAAACGTGGCACAAGTATTAGAGTGTAAATGTATACGTACACAACTTTTCATTTTGAGCCAAATGTAAAACTAGTCTTTGAGAACTTTCATCTCAGTTTTAAATCAAATATGTCCTCTCCTGTAGGTTGCTGATTAATCCTCAGCACTGGCAAGAAACATTTTTAATACTCCGGTAACTTGGCAGAGTGGATTTGTTTTTTTTTCTGTGATAGACTTGTGCAGCATTGAAAATTTGCTATCCTTGTGGCAGATACAAAACTGGCAAGCTGCAAGACCTCAGCTTAATTTTTCAGTGTTTTTCTCATTCCTGCCGTCTTCCTGTGGGGTCACACCAAGCTCTTACTGAGCTGTTCGTTCTCTTCTGTCTATTTCCCACTGTAAATTCCAAAGTGTGTCCAGAGAGAGATGCCTTTATTTTGGGGTTTCCTTATGACAAAGTTTAAAAAAACAGCTAAATACCCTCAAACAACAACTACCAAAAAAACCCCAAACCCTAGAAGAATCTAACTTTGTTCCCATCAGCTTTTAAATGACTGGATAAAGGGAAGGAGAACTGGGTGCAGAGTGGAAAGCTGTCTAGTCAGGTTAAGCTTGAGAAAACTTGCCTTGAGTGCATGATCAAGCAGTTTATGACAATGGACATTTCTGAACATCTGAGAGTGAGCACTGAGAGTATTTCCAGGCAGGGTATGTATGGCCCTGCTGACTGGGAAAGGAAAATTGCACCATGTGAAGGCTGGCCTCATAGCAAGCCATGTGTGGAAATTTCACTTTCTGATATAATGGAAATTTAAATTCCAGTTCCAGAAGAGTACAAAAGATGTCCACAAATTTGTGAGCTCTCGTGATAGTACAGATTTTTTCCTTAATGGCGTGCACCATGCTTTATTGTTCAATTTTAATTTTTGTTCAAGGAAACATCAAGCTGCCAACAGTTGTTGAGAACACTGGTTTTGTAACTTACAAACTTTGCTTTTCTTATACCTGTATTTTTATATTTTTTGTGGGAAAAGAAAAAGTTAATCACTATGCAATCTTGAAATCTAGAGTTGGTTCAGACTTAAATATTTTGATATTGAAGTCAAGTGGTTTAAACTGGCTCCAACTAGTAGATTTGAATGATTTTGATACACTTCTTTTGTTTAATGAAACCAGTAACATTTAACTTTGATCTCATTTTAACATTTGAAGCCATTTAATGTATTGAGCTGATCATTTAACTAGTTCAGTTGTGGATCCCAGTCTGATACTAGATTAATTTTTGTTTTGATTTCATTAATTGTTGTATTTTTAGTGTTGGAAACGTATTCTTTGTAGCTACTTTTTAGTAACTTCAACAACATAGTTAATTTTTCAAGTGACACAGAAGTAAACCTTTCTGTGGATTTTGTTGGATTTTAGTTATACATTTCAACCAGCTTCTCAGTTGCTTCCTTCTTTTTGTAGCAGTTTATGAGTCTTGTTGGTCATAGTGAGCCAAGTTTAGCTACCTGTTTAAAACTGCTCCAACTTCATAGAGGTAGCGTGTATTTGACAGAGGGATTTCTGAGTACAGTTAATCCAGTTTAGTTAATGGCTATTATTGATAGAAGGTTTTAACAGAGCAGAAAGAAGTACCTTCTCTGACTTCTTCCTTGCTTGACTGAGTGCTGCTGAAGGCTTGAACTGAGTGTCCTGTGTGATGAAAATAAATGTACCTTTGAACAGCAAACTAATTTGTACAAGTAAGATCTGCTCTTTCTGTTGAAAGAAACAGCCTTTGAACTGGGAGAGAAATCTTACTGCTACTGTTGCTGTCGACTTTTGTTACAATTGTTTTTAATGTTCATCTGCCTGGACAGCTGCTATTTCCTCCTCTGTCCAACATTCTCTTCTAAGTGGGCAAGATCTTTATTTTCTTTGAAACTTTATATTCAAAGTCCCTTTGTATCTTCTGATCATTTCATTCATCAAATACCTGTATTTAGCTGCATTTAAAAACAGTTGAAGTATACTTGTTGGTTTTACTTTGACCACTGAGGTCAACTTGAATGGTCTTTGTTCTGTCACCTCATAGTGCCTTTCAGAATTGCTCGCTTTGATTTGTATTAGGCATTAGGCATGCTACTTATTTTAAAGACTACAATTTTTGTGTGTGAAGCACCTATAAATAGTGCTTTTGATTAGCTGACATATTGGTTATCTGGCTGTGGTTCACAGAAGACTGAGGCAAGATGCCTTCTAACTAATGATGAACTACAGTCTGACAATTCAAAGTCATCTGCACTGGTTCTGGAGTCATGAGAGATCTATTAATACGTATTCCTCCACAATATATTTGATAGCTTGTTCACACTTGTGCAGAAAACAGTATTGTTTGTTCCTGTGTGTTTCTCATTCCTTCACCTCATTCTGTCAGAAGGCAGTTGCTTCTCTTCCTATCATTTACGGACGTGCATGTATGAGTCTTTCCCTTTGTAAGTTGTGTTTTGTTGTTGGTTTGGGTTGGGGTTTTTTGTTTCTTTGTTTTTGTGGTGGTGTCTTTTTTTAAAGTAAATCTACATCACCGTTTCTCACCTGTTTCTCTGGAAAGATGCTCTTCATCCATTTTTTTTCTTGTTCAGCTACCTGATACTCTGCTATCTCTTCTTTTCATATACACTTCCTTCAAATTAATCTTTCCTTTTCTTTCATCTGTCTTTCAAGTGTCTTTCCTCTTTTTAGGAAACTTTCCTATATACTTCACTTCCACAGTCTCAAAACTCTCTATATTAAGATGCAAAGATCTACAGAATTCTGAAGAAAATCTGGTGTGGAATATAGCAAAATTGTGGGTCGTCCTTTACAAATTTTGCTTCAGAATTAGGGAAACAAGAAACATTCAGCTGGTTTCCCATAAATACCGTGCCAGGAAGAAAAGAGACTGGCTGTCTTTTAGAGACTATTGCTTTAGTCTGCCCAGTTTTTTCAGAGTCAGAATTGGTACCCTAGAAGGTAAATGCTGAGGTGTGTGTTGCACATTGTGTTTTGCCAGCCACCTTTTAGTATTTTCTGGTGGAAGAGTGGTGCCTTTGGTGTGCGGAGAAAAACAGGTTGTGGAAGTCAGCAAAGCCAAATGCTGAAGTTCCAGTGTTTTTCAATTTGCAGAACTTAAAAGCAGGATGTTGCTATTTTAAGTACTATTTAAGTTCCTGTCTGTTTGAACTTGTTGGTATCTCTCTCAAGAATCAAAACCAAGGAGATGATGGAAATGCAGCCTTACAAGGCAGAGATCTTAAATGCAAGAAATGCTCTTTGCTTCTCTAGACCCTCTGGAACGTAGGATCAGTTTTGGCTTCCAATTGCCTTAACTCCAAGAGCTTGGATCATTGGAAACCAGGGAAGTTTAATAGAAGATTTTTCAAATGGATGGAGCCCAGGAACCTTTTTCTTAGATGAGGGAGAAGTAGAGCTTTCTGCTTAGCTTTGGAAGAAATGGTCAATGTAAATAACGTTCAGTGACAGTGTTATGTCCTCTCTAGTTCTCTTGGTTGTATGGTTTTAACCTGCATGCTGCCTCCTGGATGCAGTAGAAAGGTTCTGTACCAGTGTCAGAGGAGATTCTATTCGTCTCGAGTAGAATGTGTCTTATTGTCACTTCCTTGTCCACATGCTCTGTTCTGTTCCAGACAGTACCAGTGTT
>NW_010537983.1:0-19655 GCF_000687285.1 Phaethon lepturus | reverse complement strand
ACCTTAATGATTCTGTAATTCTGTGATTTTTTAAACACACTCAGGCATGTGTCAATGGAGTTGTAGGTAGTTCATAACGAGTTTTCATGCCAAAAATTAACCTTTTTCCCCCCAAGTGAATAGGGTTGGATTTTGATTTAAAAATACAGATGACTAGAGCTGCAGTTCAGGGACTGTACAGAATGATAATAGGAGTACAAAATATATAATAAAAATAAAATATTACCTGGTAAGATATAGTAAGGCAGAGCACTCTTTAAAATGGTGTTAGTCAGGAAAAGTTAAACTGTTGAAAATATACTTGAATTCCAATACGTTAAAAAGTAATCAAGTCTGTAAATTAAAGGTGAAGGAGGAGATAAGTGATTTTAAATCTGAAAGACTGCAAAGTCACCAGCAACTAGAACAGGACATGGGATTCCTAACTAAAAATTAAGTTCCAAAATTTGAAAACACAGACTCTGAACAGGCCAAAAGAATAAAGAAAAGTCTTTATGCCAGGTTGTAGCAGATGAAAATGATGTCAGCAAAAATCTTCAAGCTTTCTTTTTTTATTACTTTTCTCTTCTTAATGTATGTATGGCTACAATAATATATATAAGATTCCAAGGATGTTAGTGTTTGTGAACTCTTTTGAAAGTTATCAATCCTTGTTCACAGATCTATGTGAAAAAAAATCTGAATTTCTGTTAACATTATTTTTAGGGTTAGAGAAGGAAAATTTCAAGGGAGATAAAAGAGTTAATTTTTTGCACCTTCTGTCTTCCCCTTTTGTAACTGAAAATCTTTAATTCAGGCTTGGATATCTCTATTCACTTACATTATATTCCTGGAAAGACTTGAATTTTTCATTTGTTTCTGAGTACAAGCTTGCCAGTGGGGCTTTTTGGATCACAATGTGAAAATTCCTTGATGTCTTTCCAGAATCAGCTTGCAAAGAATAGTCAAAAAGATAATCAGTATAGCTAGCTAGCGCAGGAGTTTCTGCGATGTGCTTTAGGGAACTAGGGTGAAACCAGCCAACATGATAAAATTACTGAAAAATACCAGCAAGTATCCTCTTTGATCCCTTTCCATCAGGGTATGTGCAATCTAGACTACTACAACTTTCCTAAAGCATCTGTTCCCATAATAGTGGGGTACATGTTATAGTATTTATCAAAACATACTATGGTATATGAAATACATTTCAGAAATGCACCTCACAGGACAGGATTCCAAATTATTTTGCATACTCATTTTAAACGAGTCTAGAAAAACAGAGAAAGTCTCTGTTGGTGCATGGGGAACTACTTTACCAGCATTCAGCCACACACAGGTCCCAATTACAATAGAAACCCCCGTTGACTCCTTTTGATGTACACATGCAAAGGAAACCATAGTACTGCAGAAACCACTGCCTGCAATTGTGGCTAGTGAATTTTCTTGTAATCGCAGAATGCACAAAGCTTGACTCAGTTTTTTTAAATAGTTAAATCCAAAATATAGATTCTCCAAAGTCTTCTCAGAATCTGCCTAGTTAAATCTGCGGAGTCCTACTTGTCCACTAGCTAGGATACCTCAGTATTCATCCGCCACGCCAACACATCATCTTTTCTTTAGCAAGCAGCATGGTGCTTAATCTCCAGCAGGATTCAGAAATGAAATTTTCCCTTCCCCATAACACCTGCAAAGACTGATCAAATGAATGCTCTTAGAACAGAAAGCCAGGTGAGATTTCATACGGAACACAGAGGAAAGTTAGGGGAAACATGCTGTGTATTTCCCTTCTTTTTTACTTACAACCTGCTGTTTATAGCTTCCACCCAGAGGATGAGAAACTGAGCTTCAAATCCTCCTATTGTTTGTTTAAAGCAGGAGTCTGCTTCTAGGAGCATGCGCTCGCACGATCTGAGATAAAGTTCTTAAAATTTCTGCTGTTGAGGCCTTCCTGCCACCCTTTCCTTCTTAGGAGGTGAAACTTAAGCCCATCTCCTTAGGATTACCTGCCAAGAGTTTAGATAATTGAGAGTGCCATCTTCTCTGGATTAATACAATTTTAGCACTTATGTCAGGAAGATTATGACGTGGACAATAGCAGGGCACTTAGGGTTAGGCGTGGTGAAGCTGTGCCTAGCTCTTTTATGCGGACCTAGTCACTGAGATAGCTTTAGTCCCCCATTGGTAAAAATTCAATTGGTGTCAAAGATTTTAACTTGTACAACAGTTTGTAGTAGGAAATACAGAAAAACATTTCCAATGTAAGTTAGAGGTTGAAAGGGAGTGAATAAAATGCAAAACGAAACTGCTTAGGACACAGTGGCGAACACACCTATTCATGCATATCCCGATTTGTATCCCGATGATTTTAAGAGTTGGGATGTCTTCAGCGTGTGATCTCCTCTAAAAAGATGGAGCTGTCACAGCTGCCTAAGACCCGATTCACTTCTGTTTAAGATGGAGGATGTGGTCAGCTCCTCCGTGACGCACTTCTGTTAGCTCTGTGTTTGGAACATCCTCAGGGCATAGCTGGACCATAAGGATGCATGTAGATTGCATGCTTATTTCCTTTCTCAGCTGGAAAGAAAAATAAACCTTTAAAGGGAATTGGTAATTAAGCATTAAGCATAAGATAGTAACCAAAAGTGGGTAAGGTACATATATACATATATATATAAAGTAAAAGATACTAGTGCATTATTTAGTGGATCCAGTAAAACAAATGTATTCCTTGTATAAAAGTCAACTGTACTTAAACCTTGTGCTGTAGATGTTTTGTGGTGTTATGGTACTCACGGTACCATGTTTCATGGTACTCAGTACGAGGGTATATTTAGCTTCTAAGCATTGTTAGGAATGAGAACCAAGTCCCAACTGGTTGTCATCCTAACTTTTTGATTAAGACTGAAATTAGATATTTGAATGAGCCTTTATTTTAGCAAAGTAATTTGTTACAAAGTCTTCTTCTTCCTCCTTCTTTATAATAGGCCTTAGGAGTTTCATGAGCAAAAGACAAAATTCTTTCCACAGGGTCCATGAGCACCTGCAGTACTATTGTCCTGATGGACATCAGGTAGTATATCCAACAACGAATAAGGTTTAACTTTGATCATCCAAGATATTTTGTGCTGTTTGTAGTAGGAGAATATCAGTTGTCACCCAGATAGTGTGAGTATAATGGCCATAAAAATACAATTAGACCTCTCTTTCCATCCACATCCATATACACAAGTTCAAGATACTATAATATGCCTTCAGTAATTCACACCTCTTTTTACTTTTGAGCCCATAGTAAACTCTGTACATTTTACTTGGTATATGTTTTTATTGGTTTAAAAAGGTATAAGGAGAGATGTTTTCTGTTTTGTTTGGGGAAGGCACCTTATTCAATTTTTAAGAAACGGCCTAGACTCTATATAACTGTCCAGCTTTGGGCTGAACGGTATGGAGAAACATCAACCTCTTGCAGCCCCTAAACGTCTTCAGTAGCTTTGCATGTACTCAGTCGTTCTGCAAATCAAGTCTTGGCTATGAAACATAGACTCTCAATAACTTAGTCATGGAAACTTGGCCCTTCCACTTATCTCTGTCTAATTTAGGATTAATAGTACTTATCCATTTCACGTAACTGCCAAAATGGCTAATTCATTAATTAATCCATCCTGTTAGCTCTTTCAGAAGCCTATGATAATGTTCATCATTAGTGTAAGACTTTTTTATATTCTACCGCAGGAGACTTAAGTGTCCTTATATGTTTTGGTTTTCTTCTCTGATAAACTGCAGAGCACTAGGTAGAGCTTGTTTGCTCTGGGAATCAGTAGGTAGGACTATGCAGGGATGTCTCTAATTTCACTGGATGTGTGAGGTGTCCCATGGGATGTGAGGTGGTTTGTTTTGCCATCCTGAGTGACTGACTAGTAACTCTATTGCTATTTTTAAACAGGTCTAAAAAATGTTGTGTCTCTTCTCCCCAGTATCGAAGCAAGGATTTTAAAAAGAGCATATAGAAAAGGCTACATGAATTAAAATCCAATTTATTTCTTTTCCCAATGAAAGTTTTGTCATGGTCAGTGAAAACTCTGCCACAGAATGCTACTCTAGTTTTTATCATCGAATGGAAAAACTGTTCTGTTGATGCCTGTTATACTTGTTAAGCCAGCTGCACTTATTACACTCTAGGAATAGGCTGAAGTCTAACAGAAAGGGCCCTCCTAATCTTTTCTTGTCTGTAACCTGTAATGCTGCTAAGGCTGTGAATTCTGTAGCCTAGCACAGGTAGGCTGCCTAGGATAGACAGCAATTGCAGTGGTGTTTTTTTGTGATAAACATGTTCTACTAGAAATGTCCATGTACTGCAAGACACACTAAAATCTAGTGATGGAGAATAATAGGTTTCTGGTTACTGGCATCCCTGCCTGAATTCAGGCTAGAATCCTATAGATTGGAGACTTTGTCTCCTACTATCCATCACCTCACTGCCTCAAAGGAAATCTTTGGTTGAAGAAATAAAGACAGAAATAATAACAGACTTCATTGCTCTGGTCTCAATATGTCAAGAAAATAAGATTGTCAAGATTGTTGAAGCAGCAGAGTTTCTTTTGCTGAAATATTGTTGGGGCAAATTGCACCATTAGCAACTAATTAACAGTTGAATATTGACGATTCAGTAATTATAACTACTGTGTGACCCATACCTATAATTTTGCAAGCAGAGTGAGCTAGAGGTTAATCTATACATTGGCAATGAAAAGAAAAAAAAAAGATACAAATAGGAAAATCCTCTTGAGCTTCCTTATGGCAGCCCATTTTGAGTTTTTAAAAGGGCCTGAAAGAGGAGGTCTTTTAGAGAAGAAAGTATATCAATTTGCACAGATGCTGATTCTCCTATACAACAGCTTCCTTGGTACAAACGGGCTGAGACCTACTTGGACTGGTGCTTTGAAGTTAATTCTTTAAATGACCATAAGCCCAGAATGAGAATGAGCGTTATTTTTACTCTCAGCATGGAGAGATATTATGCATTTTCCATTTTAAAAAAATTTTATAATGTTAGAAAAGGCAAGAAGAATGCATCACAGTATCTTGACTTGGCTTGCACTGTGCAGGAAAAGGAATGTACCCGAACTGACTCTGTGAACAATGTTGGCTTGCATTTATAATTGTAAGGTGGAACAGATGGTGACAACTTAGTTGAGTGTGAACAGTCCGTTGAAATAACCTAAATTGTCAAGCTATTCTTCCATAGAAAGTGGTCTCTGCACCATTCGAACAAATTGAAAGTAGCCTTCACGTTATTGAATCAGTTGGAATTGCCTTACGTTGTGAGTTATGCTGGGCTTACAGGGTTTTGCAGAGTATAAGCTGTTTCATTTTGGTAGCTGTGAATGCTCCAAAGCCGTGGAAGAAGTCTCGTAAGTTAACAAAAAATCCATAACCGTTCTACTCTCTGACTCATTTTGCTGTAGAAAAACTTCTGGGCAGATATCTAATGAGATTAACAGCATTAACAAAAATGTCATGTCTTCAGTTTTAAGCCCAAGGACAGACTGCTCTTATCAATAGGCTCCAGATCGGCAAGGCAAGGCAGTAACCCAGATCAAAACAAGCTCCATCAAAAATATTGTTTTCTACATTTGTTAATGTAATGTGTTTACGCTCGGCTTTTTAAAAGCAGGTGGCCAAATGTCTTTGTGTAGGCATGGCGTGCAGAATGAGAATAGGCTGTTTGATTTTTGTGTGACACATAAAACTTTCAGAGTCTCCATGTACTCCTTCAGAAGCAGGCAAGGCCCTGCTCCATAGGCTCACCTCTGTATAAGGCACCTGGGCTCTCCCATAGAAAGCAAGAAGAAAACTGTACTTACAGGACTGGTGTGCACAATAAAAAACTCAATTGCATTGAGCAGGGAGATATCTGAGCCTCTAAAGATCTTAAGGAGAGGATGTGGCTTAAATCCTACCCAGGAAAGTAAGGAGGGCTTTGAGGTATGAGTTGCTGGCAAGTAACTTGCTGGTGATGTACCAAAGCAGCTGCTTTTGTGATAGACTTCCACGCGCGTGCTGTTTTCCTGTGATAAATTTGGTGAATGCAAGGTAGTTATTTCTTTTTCATTCCATTATGCCTCTCTGATCAGGGATACGAACGCTTAATTTTTCTGTTATTCCACAGTAGCTGTTTCTGTGCCTGTGCCATTTTACTGCCTTTTACGTTTTACTGGATTCCTCTCCTGCATGCAGTTAGGTGTGTAAGAGGCTCCCATCCCTCCTCGAAAATGAGAGAGAAGCCAGCGTTACCCCTTTATCCACATGCCACAATACTCATCTGATATTTTGAGATCCCTTTCCTACCTGGTCAGGAGCAGAGATTTGAACCAAGTGGTTCAGTACTAAGAGTGAATCTCCCAACCGTGACGCTACACGTGAGTTTGAGTAGAGGTCCTTTTGAACGTCTCCTTTAGAAGTGACTCTATTGAGTATTTAACTAAGTAGCCGCTGGAAGCTTACTGCATCATCCACAGCCAGCAAAGTAACTTCTACTTTCACGTGTAAATTACAAGTGAACAGAGGAAAAATCTCAAATGTTTATTTCCCTCCTCTTTAATTAGGAATTGCGCAACTGTTTCTTATATGTGGAACTGATAATTTATAAGATTAAAAGAGAGGTTTTGAAATTAAGGTGGAAAACATTTCCTAAATTACCGCTCAAAAAGAGTGAATGAGTGTGTTGGCTTATTCAGCTATTTTCTAGTCACAGATAATTAATCCTTCATTCCGAATGGCTAGCAAAGGTCTAACATTACTATTCTTGAAATAACCTATAGCATATTCTTAAAGAACTGAGAGGATATAAATAAATTTTGCATGCTGCATTCATTTAGCCTATTAAATTGCATCTAGCAGTGGTCAACAGCTGAAGTATATGGTGCTTCGCATATTTTTTAAAGACTATAATGAATCTAATATTCTTCTTCGTGACACTTTTGACTTTGAGTTAAATGGAAGCAGGAGCAAGCCCCAGATAAGTAGTTGTTTAGTACTGTGTGCTTAGAGAGAGGTGAAATTCCTTCCGCTGTTGGCATTCATAGTTGGTCTACGCATGCCCTGAAGACTACCTGTTAACAACCCTTGTCTGAGCCTAAACAGATCTAAAAGATAACATTCCTATATTTTGCATATATAAGTGTGCGTGTGGTTGTGTGTGTAAATAAAACTATCTTCAGGCTCTTTCTTTCATCTTGAATACGAAAATGAGTGAGTTGCTCAACTGATAAGGTAAAATGCTCTTTTAAAATTCACATGCAGAGGTTTTGATAAGGATATCTCTCAAGAATAAACATACCTCTTTGGCCATTGGATTTAATACACATAGGGAAACATCGGTTTTGCTAGCCTGTAGCACCTACTAAATCTGCATAAAGAAAAGGAAGCTTAACTTATCATAATTGCAGTTTCTTGATTTAAAAAAAAATACTGTGAAATGTAACACAAGGGCTTATTATGAGGACTTTCTTATTTTAGAAGGAAAAGAAACCCTACTGACTAGTATGATTTGTTGTAAATGCCTTTTTGTCATTTGAAGAGCTCTTCTATAGATATTTCAGACATAGATTCCCCTGAAAACCAAACAAGTTATGTTTTTTAAAGAAATGCAAGCACTAGAAACAAGAGATGCTTTCAGGTGCCTTTTTGTTTTGGTGCTGTTATACACACAGCTTTGTGTGCAACAATAGGGGAAGAATGTTAACATGAATGAGAGCAGAGAACAGAAATGCAATAAAAATGGAAATTAAATAAAAACAAGATTAGATCTATTTAATAAATGCAAAGCCTGGGTCCCCTCAATCCCGGGAGCCAAAGTAAGGATACAGAAAGGCAAGGCCTTCAATTATTCATGGATACACATCAGCAGCAAGCAATTACTGCCTTTGGTTATAACATCCCGTCAGCATTGAGCACTTAAACAAGACATCTTTTTCAAAAAGAATCTATATAACTTTGACAAGACACTATCACCTATCCCCAATTATCTCCTTATTGGATCCAAGCTGTCATCCAGGAGAACTTTTGTATTACAGTTGTGTGATCAAAATAAAATATAGTGAGTTATAGTTGTGTTTATGTGGAATAGTGGTCCCTATACACATATACCTCCTTTTTGCTATGGTTTAATCATAATTTCATCACAACAAAGTTCAACGAGGCATCATTGTAGGAGAAAACTCCATTTGTCCCTCCCTACTGCAGAGGTCTGATTCAATCTTCTCTCATAAACTGGATAATTGTAAATAGGCCAATGATTCAGCCTTCTCAAAAGAACATATAAATATCTTTAAATTGCCACAAAGAGCATTTTGTAAATATACGAAGGGAGAGAAACCCAAAACCCCTCTCTGCTTATTGAGAGTGAGAACAGAAGAGATTAGGTTCGGTTAGTCATTTAAATTCTCCAGTATGTTTTTCTTTCCAATGTATTCACTGGAGATTTGCATTTCTTCCTATCTTGGGAGTAGCTTATCTGTCTCTCTAAGCTTTTGTTTTCACTCCCTGTTTTCTTTATATCCAATTTTAGTGTGCTTTGACATTCCTTTTCAAATAAAAAATGTAAAACATTGGATTAATGAATTAGATGAGGTGTTCAGCTTACTATCTGCTCCTGTCTGTTATGAGGTTAAAACTTTATTGGGAATGCAGAATTAAATAGAGATCTTAATGAAGTTTATACCAAATGATGGTCCCTTCTTCCAGAAGCTGCTCTGTAAAGTCCAGCGGGGCAAGTCCGCCACATGATATGAGCAAGGTGGTCACATAGGCAGACCTCATCTAAGACTGCGGCGGTGACAGATGTACACGTTCTTGTACATTAAATTCCCAAACTTTGTAGACAAACATGCAAATGCAAACTTTCTAGACGAACGTGACCTGGTGCCACACGTAACATAACAAAGCAACCTTCTTTGTGAGACTTGCAGGGTGGAGCTTCAGCTAATACAAATTCTCATAGCTGCAGTGACAGTCACTGGTCCTTCTAGGTAAGGAAGGCTCTCAGTGGAAGACATGAAAGAGCTTATATTGTGTTGCATATGTTTTACTGCCTCTAGAGGCAAAATTCACTCAATTTGGCTTTCTTTACCTGGCCATTTCCAGGTCAGGTGACTTCCAGAGGACAGAAAATTAGGTTTTAATGTATTCTAATCTGGGGCATGAGAACCCAGAGATAGTTGCCCCTATCTTCTCTTCTCATGCTTCAGTGCTACTAAAATAGTAAAGTAGGATGTTGAGCTTATAGGTTAAGTTACTGATTTGTAGAACAGAAAAATACACCTCTCTCAGTCAAAAGGATTGCATATTTTCAGGCATGTAAGGTTTACCTCTCTCATCCAAAATCATAAGGTTGTAGACAAGTGCTAAAGATTGTATTTATGAAACCCTTGAAAAATCAATCTTATCTTAATAGCTAGATAATTTGGTATAAGTGATTTTTCTTTTAATCTTGCCCAGGACCACAAGGAACGCAATATTAGCCAGCCAAAGCAGATATCTAAGCACCTTCAGAGCATCTGATGGTTTGAGTCATGCTGAGTGAAATGGAAAATTGCTACTGCTAAACTAGAGGTCTATCATCCTGTCCAGACATCTAAGCCAAGAATACCAAGTTTTTTAGATTGACTAATGAAAAAGGTAACAGGTCACAAATAGCTTGTATACTGTCAGTTAAATGACACCCAAAACGGGCCAGGTATGTCAGAGGGATGTTATTCCTAGTTCTCATGTAATCCTTGCGGACTTTTTCATGGATGTTTAATTAATACCCCTGGTAAATACAGGTCCTGGCAAAGGTCATTTGGAATATTTTCTTTTTTTAGCAACTCTATTGCAAAGGATGCATGTTTAATATATTCTGCTTGAACTGTTTCAGAAAAAAATGTCATTTGGGCTTTAGGGATAGACTGCTGCCTCATTAAGTTTAGCAAAAAGGGAAGGCTTGGTTCTCTTGGAGGCTGAAGCAAAACAATGCGTTTTTTCCCTTCCAGTCCAAAATAGTAGATCTTTAAACCATAAGAAATTTGAACCTACTGTATTAACAAGCGTACTCCAGGAATTTGATTAGTAAACTCTTGTGGAAAAGAAACAAAACCCGAACAGCAAATTAAGACCAGTTCAATAGACAATATAGATCAAAACTTATTCCAGGTAATAAAAATCTCCAAATTTAATTGAGAAGACTGTTGGGCAGCAGGAGGTGGTGCCTCTGTAACAAACGCTTAAGGATCCCAATGCTTTCATGACTGTGACACCTTGGTGACTCACAGCAGCTGTAAGTGAAACACAAAGGTTATAATCTGGCTCCCTGAGAAAAAGCTGTAGTTAACGCGTCTGAAGTCTCACTTCTCAGTGAATGTAAATCTACTGGATTAACAAATTCAGGTCAGGGGTTGCGATGGTATTGTACCTGCCCCAGGAAGTCTATACGCCCAGGTAGCCAAGTAATCAAACACAGTTTATAGCCCAGATTCTTTCTGCCTCAAGCCGTTATTTGTTACCTTGGAGAGAATCAGCACAAAGATTCGTTCCTCCTGTGCAGACTTCCCAAGTCCATCCTCTCTGCAGCTTGTTTCTGCCTCTGTGGTTTGGCACAACAAAGGTAAAAGCACTTTTTTTTCTTTTTCTTTTGGAGCATACCCTTTCAAACAGTAACTGAGCCTCCAAGAAAGCAACACTTTGCATTTGAAATATAAATCTGTAGGGCGGGGAAAAAAAAAGCAACAAATTAAATCCTCCTCTTCTCCAGCATAGAATACTGCTTTTGTCTTAGTGAATGTCCTTTATCATTCAGATATGCTGCTGCAGCACTCAGCCATGCCAAACATCTATTCAAAGGGAATTCCTTTTGATTTTCCTTTTATTCCATACCTCACACAATGTTCCAAGACAGCAATCATTATGTAAATGATTATTCATCTGAATAGTCCCACCACTATCTTAATTGTTTATCCAACCTTGCTGCAATCCTTGCAACCACCACTGCTTATTTCAAAACTCCATTTTCAGCTACTGGGTGGAAATAAAGAGCTTTAACCTTGGGGTAGAAATAACGAAGGAAAAATCTTATATTGAAGATTTAAAGGTTATTTAAAAGAGTGGAGAGAAGAGGGAGAAGCAAATGATGCGGTTATTAACAACCATCTTCGATCAATTTTAACACTGAATGAACAGATACCATAACATGCTGATACATATGCATATTATCAAGCTAAAGGTTTGGAATCTTGTATCTGAGATCTTCCTTAACTTTTGTAGGAAAGGATGTTGCTATTATATATATATGTATTATATATATTTGGTCACGGGTATTGCTGATGGCTTTGAATGTATCTTTTGGCTGTGAGCTAACAGTGATGAAAAATCCCTCTGCAAGCACATCTGCACCAGTTCATAGAAAATAAACAGGGAGGTGACAGCAGGGAGGAGGTTTTTTCCTTCTCTGATGTACCTAGTAAGAGCTTCAGCAAAACAGCAGTCCGTGGAAGTTCACCTACTCTATTCCGCTGAAGCCAGAGCCTCTGATGCCTTCCCCTGCACGCAGACCCACGCCGCTCCTAGCTGGGCTGCGGAAATGGAAACGTGATTAGTCTGGCTTTCCCGGCGGAGCGTGATGCAGGAGGCACGGGACAGAGCTACAGCCCCAGGACGCTTAGTTCCTACTGCTGAAGGGTACCCAGAACCGGGAGCGTCCGGAGCATCTTCCCACCAGGCTGAACGGCACGTTAGGAAGCAAAGAATGGGCGATCTCTGAAGCTGTTTTGTCTCGCAGCAGGTGATGATTTAGCCCTGAATGAGGAATGCTTATAGAGAGAGTGAAGTCACCTTTGCATCCCACTGAGGTCACGGGCTGGGTGAGGCTGAGCCAGGCACCAAGGCTATGCGCAAACTGCTCTCTTGTCAAGTGGGACTACAACCAAGCCACCTTGGTTATAATGCTCACACAAATTTGGTAGAGAAATCAGTGTGGACCATTTGCAGAGTACAGAATAATATTTTGCTTACATGATTCTGTTTCTCTTCCCCAGTTTGTTTCAAGGATTTAGCTGGCTGAAAGATTGAGATGTGATAAGCAAAATAGTGGTGATGATGGAGTGAACGAAACCTACAGATCCCAGGAACGAGCTTAGAGGTGCCACGGGTATTGTCCCAGAGGGGTACTCTTATTTTCTCAGAAATTTGTCCGGGGGTGGGGGTGGGGGAAGAAAATAAAATATTAATTTAGCGATATATCCATTTCTTCTGAATGTTAGACAACTTACTTGAGAGAGTAGTTTCCACTGAGGATTGCAGAGAAATTCCATACGCTGTACCCAGATCAGCTGCTCCACTGAGCTGCACCTGTGCAATCATCAGATTTTGGCTGCACGTTCACTTGCACTGGCTTGGTTCCTGGGTAACTAGCATTGCTTTGCATGGGTGCTAAGTCTAGTGCCTGGGGACTCGTTGTGCATGTGTTAAGCCGTGGTGATGTCCATGTGCAGCCCTTGGGTACCCTGCAGTATGTGCTCGTATTGCTCTCCGAGGTTTGGCAGATGAAGAAACAGAACGGTGCAGGTAACGCGTTGCGCACCCCAGCCCCACAGGAAGCCATTCATCCAGAGACAATTTACTCTTCGTTAAAGGAAGATTGCTTCTGCCATGGTGCAGTCTCATTTCTTCACCCCCTTTCCCAACTCGCACCTTACTTTCTGAACAACTCCATAGAAAACGATGACTTAAAAGAGGGCGGCATCTATGCATAACATTTTGTCATTTTCTCTAATTTTCTGTCTCTACTTTTCTAATCACTGCCAGTGCTGTCTTCAAGTCTCAATTGCTCTATTTTTTATCTAAGCCTACACAAGCTATTTCTGTGGTAGTGTTCTGTTCATTTCCCCATTATTTCTTAGCTAAAACTTTCCAATTATTTTGTCTTTAGTTAAAAGACTTTGCTGCTTCAAATTCACCCTGGGCAACTTCATTATTTCCCTTCCCAGCTATCTGTCCTGTGTCAATTACGGACCATTTTTTGCCATGTTACCAAAGCAATGATACTCCAGTCCAGTTTTCTAATACAGTGATAACGATGATTGACTCACTTTTTTTTTTTTTTTTTTAAATTGCTCATGGATTTCAATCTAATTTGTGAAATTCATTTGTATTTTAAATGTGATGAAGTGGAAATGTGGTGATCTTTTAAATGAGTGGAGAACATGAATGCAGGCATCATTGCCACCCTAACAACTTTGACCTCAGTTTGCCTGCTGATAGAGCTATCTACTGTAAAAAGGGCTCAATACAAATGGCTGACTTTTATTGATAAATGTGCCTAGTTAGTGGCGTTTCTAAGGCACTTGACACCATGGAATCAAAGAGCCGACCTCATGACAGTGAGAAGAACACTGAGAATATACACCTATTTTATCGGTGTTTATTTCCAATGTTATTTTGTAATCCTTTACATTTACAATGCCGAAGTTATTACTGGAAGCATACCTTAACCAAAAGCTTCAGGTATTTTGGAGATACTTAGGTCTAGAGCTGAAAACAATATTTGCATGTAGTAACTGACTCGCCGATTAATTAAACCTACCGTTTAGGCTTAACTTCCTTGAAATTTAAAGAATTCTTTTAATCTGGGGCCAAAATTGTCACTGTTCAGATTCCCCTTGCGATTTCCATTGGGAGGTGCTATGCTGCAGTGGGGAGAATGACGCTGATGCATGTTTCTAGGTCTGCGTGATGCATCGTAACCAAATTCTCGTTCTTTCTGCAGGAGCCATTAATGTCCGTTAACAGGGCGGAGCAGCGCAGTGCCTCCGGGGACAGGAAAATGGGAGAGACCCTGCCCGTGTTTCCTCGCGTTCTGAAGCCTCCCCGTGAAAAGGGAAGGCAGAGGCCTGTCAATCACGGACGATGCGGCTCCTATGGATGGACGTGACTCCCTCGTGCCCGTGTGTAGACGCGATTTCTAAACTACCTGGGGGCGGGGGCTCGGGGGGTTGGAACTCTATATGAACTGAATATTTAAAACATGACTTTTTTTACTTAGAAGTTCAGAGATTTCCTAAAAATGCTGCCAAAACCTAATATAAGGGCTCTACATTTTTTTCACATAAATTACACTTGTTTCGTCAACCTTTAGAAGGATATATCACCTACACTACAAATACTATACTATAAATAGTATATTAATAGAGCACGGAGTTGCCACAGGTGACTGGCCTGTTTTAAGTTTGCTTGAGAGATGCTTTTTAGAACAAACAGTGTTCGAAGGGGTATTCCAAGGCGAAAGGAAAAACAAATTAAGGGAAAAGAACTGCATTTTGGTCCTTGTGACCCTGTTGCGTTGACAAATGCCCAAAGCTGGAGAAGTATGGCCTTCAGCTTTCCCTGATGGCCCCAGCAGGTCTGACAATGCCCATTCTTCTCTGCCAGAAATTTCATAGCCTGCTTTGAAAGTGCAAGAACTTTGTCTACCGCCGATAAAGCCACAAAGGAGGCCTTTATTTCAAGCTGTTAGAGGTTTGGATTTCTACTGAAAACACAAATAGGTGTGTGTCCTTCGGTGGTGCACGCTGTTCGGAGCTTGTACCCTGTGCACTGCTGCTATCCAGTACGTATCTATTTTCAGATCATTAGAAAACATCAAGCAATCTGTTAATTAAATTCCAACGGGGTATGAATTAGAACACAGCCTTATTTGCTTCGCACGTTTTTGTTTCCTCTGCAGCAGCTCTCTGTGAAACGGTACATGCCAGGAGTCTGCAAAATTTCAGTGGTGTTAAACTTCCTGAGCTGATTAGGAGACAAGATTTTTTTTTAACCCCTCCTTACCTTGCTATTAGTCCTGCAGTGCAGGGTCTTTCGTAGCTTAATAAAATAAATGCTTTGCTAGCACGTTTTATAGCACCGTACACGCATAGGTTTTGTGCTTCCTGCAAGCCACTGCTGTTAATTTACATCAGGAAACTATTTTGCTTTACAAATATACAATAAGAGAAAGTCGTTGCTCAAAATCACCACATCTTGAGTAGTCATATTAAAAATTGTCTAATAGTGAGCTCTCTGGAAAATAAGGAATTTGTTTTAAGTATTATTATTCTTCTGATGCAAGTGACTAATGAAAGAATGGTACATTTTGATTAAGTGTAGAAACTGGTGATGGAGTCAGACATCCCTGATGAATTATGTTCAGTCACCAGAATGTGCTGTTTCGAATGCGAGCGGGATACAAACAGCAGCTTTCTGCTCGTGGCTGCAACCCATTTCTTCAGCCAGACCACCAACCCTGAAGGTAATTCTTCATTTTCTTCCGAGTTGTTTACGGATATATACACACACACACACACACATATATCTCAGTGCTCAGTCTTCTGAACACACTGAAGCTGTCCCTTCCAACCCTCTTTCTGTTGCTGATTCAGCAATTCCCTTCGTGAGCTGCTTCTCTCTCTCTTTTTCACTGCAAACCAGTTCCAAGAAGCTTTAGCTCAGAATCTACCAAAATTGTTCTCATTATTTTAAATGGCCAACAAGAGATAACTAGCTCATACTAAAATAATCTCTCACTGAGAAACTTGGAATAATTTAGGAGAAGGTTGAAGACTGTGTCATTACTCATATCTTGGGGAGTTTGTATTTGAATACTGCCAATTAAAAGTGCCCTTAGAAGTAGCTGAAATAGGAATAGCTTCTGAGGCCTGTGTTGCTTTCTAATTACAGCTTGCTCAGAACTTGCAGTCCCAGGGCACCCAGCACCAACAGAAGTTAGCAATGGCACAGACTTCTTAGATGACTTTCACTGAATGTTTTTTCTGTCTTGCATTGAATTTCTGATGGTTCCATAAGCCTACGTTTGACTGCTCCATCAGTGCGCTGCCTACATTTCCTCCAGGAATCAGGTCTGTATTTTTATATGTTTTTTTTTGTCAGAAAGGTTTTCTGCTGTGAAACCAATGCTTCGCTGTTTTTTGATATCATCCAGTTGTTTCTGATCTCCTCTCTTTGTTGTTTGTATTTTTAGCTGTTAGTATCTCATTTGGTCCTCACTTAGTCACACTCATTCTGTTTAGCCCTTTATCATTTAATAACTCCTGGCTCCCAACAGGTTTTTCTGCTCTTTGAGTAACCACCAAAGGTCCAGTAGTAGCTTTATTGATGCAGAAGTGGCAGAGAAGAAGAGCTAGCTATTTTTTGAGTTGGAGATGCCACGGTGTGACTGAATTTTCCACTTACTAAAATACTCTTGATAGATCTGAACGGCACCCCACATCCATAAGAAAATTCTTCTGAAGTCCTATCAAGACAGGAAAGGAGATGGGTGTTGTCTATGTTACTGGGGTTTTCATTAACAATTCTTATCCTTTAGGATCTTTTACCAGATGCCAGAGCTTAGGGCAGCCTTTGGGGTGCTCTGAGACCACGTCAAGGCCATAGCAAGGAAGGGAACCAGCTGTATCAGCTCTCCTTCACTTCTTTCTATCAGCAGCAGCTGATATTTGCTCAATAGGAGAAAAATCTGCTTTGACTATTCCCACTTCAGTCAACCATTACATTTAAATGAGAGAGTTGCACTCTACTTCTTCAGTGAATGCTTTTTTTTTTCACAAGGCTGAGTAGGTGCGACAATGCTTTTTTTTTTCACAAGGCTGAGTAGGTCTGGTTTCCCTACCAGAAACACTACAAAGACCTGCTGAATTTGCTTTACGATGTATCTTCCACCACCACTTATTTCAAGTCTTCTTCCTTCAGCCTTGCAAATTCCACAGGGTTTTATCTGAGGAACTAATTTTAGGCCCCAGCTCCTGCAAGCTGAGATATCGACAGACTAAGCTCAGAGTCCCCAAGGAGCAGCTCGGATTACCAAGACATTAAATTTCAGTGAGATGAGAACGCTATAACCAGAGTATATAGGTCACATCACCTACCTGACTCCCTCTGTTGAACAAACACAAAAAATGTAATGTTATGGGGGACCTATTGTCTTCTTATTCCATTTCCAGCTTACGTGTCTGTCCGTCTGTACAGGCACGGACAGAGCAGCACTGCTAAGTCCCCGAAGGCAAAGGACTGTTTGGCTGTGTGGTGTTAGTGAGTCAATGGGACAATTCCAAGTGAACTTGATTCTTGGATGATTGCTAGTCAAGCAACAAGTAACTTACGCTGCTGGAAAGGGTTCTGCGACTGCGGTATTTCAGGTATTCGCGCCCCAGCACCAACTACACGCACACATGCACTCACAGACTTCATCTGGCTTGGAGCACCGCTGTGAAGGTAACGTAGCTGCATGGATTTTACAGCAGTATTCCAGGCTAGCAGGCAGGTTGCTGGGACCTGAACGTGACTACTGGTTTCCTCCTGACCAGGTAGGTGTTTGGTTTCAGCTACATTGCTTTTTGCTTTCACAAGTACATGGTTCTCCTGGACGTTTTATTATTGAGTTCTAGTGAAAAGAACCCTAAACATATGAACATTTATAATTTAAGAATAAATAATAATGTTAGTGGAAGGTAAAAATACCATGAAAGTTATTAACTACAGTGGTAACGTCTATTTAAATGGTAATGAAAAGCAGTTTGCCCTGCATTAAATAAAGGCCCAAACAACATTTTCCATCAAACCAGCACCACTGGTATTACCTAGCTTGCCCAGAGTTTACCTGAGGACCTGGCATTTTGCTTTCCTGCATATTGCATTCCAAAGAAGTGTCTGGCAGACTTATAAAGTTCACGGACACCGTCTGATGCTCTGCTCTGACCGCTGCTGGTGTTGGGAGTCACACCAGAATAAACTTTTTCCAAGGGGATGAGCAGGCCTAGGAAACACAGACTGGGGACCAAAACTGAAACTGGAAGCTGGTGGTGGCTTTATGACATGGTCATGCGCCGGTTGCATCCGTGTCGGTATGTGTTTTGCCATTGATTTGAAGGGAGCAGGATGTGGCCTGTGGTACTTTACTTTCTGCTGCAGGGCAAGCACGCTGTAATTCATGGGTCTACTCATCCTCTAAGGGGCATCTAAAAAGTGCTGTAACACTATTTATTGTCTTTCATAAGGTTGTGCCCCCTTTATGCCTGCGGATGGTGTGGGATGGTGCCTTGCGCCGTGCTTGTGTGCTGTCCCGGCCCCCCTGCCCTGTGGGGCAGCCCCCCAGGACTGCCTGGGGGATTGACAGATGCTTACGGTCTTGTGGTTTTTCAACAGGTTAATGCGAAGTGGAAGCATCTTCATCTGTATATTAGTACCTGGACAGAAACTGGGTCGTCTTGGGTGTCAGAGTTTTGCTGTCTCCGTGCTCTGAGTAACTCCAGCAGGATGTGGCTCACAAAAAAAGCAAAGAGGGAGAAGCTTCAAAGCGAGCTCTTCTGGCCTTAGCTAGTGCTGTTCAAAGCCTGGGCATTTGGAACATTTGGACTTTGCAGTGTCTGATTTTCTTCCCTGTAGCCAGTCTTCCTCTTCCCCTCTTGGAATAATTTACATTATGGTCTTTTTTTTCCTATCCAATCCCTTCACTGTTTCTTTTTTTGTCTTTTTTTTTTTTTTTAATGAGAGCCTGGTGCAATTTATCTCAAAGCACTTGAAGCAAATAAGGTGCCATTAACTGGTTTTAGTAGCCAAAACCAGAAAGTGCATGACGGGGAGCGGAATGGACTCAAGCAGTGAGTTGGTGATGGACTGGATGAAATCAGAGGCCTTCAGGGCCGGAGATTCTGCAAAAACTTTATAGACTCAGTACGATGGGAAGAGGTGGTGCAGATGGAAGATGCTGTCTATCATCTACCTCGGAACAGTTTTCTTCAGGAAAGCAAGCCACCTCTTATCCTTCCCTCCTGCAATAAAAAAGCGCCAATGCCTGTTTTCCATTTTTGACATTACCCTTTCATTGAAGTGTGCTTGTGATTGGGGGAAGTAGAGAGGGAAGGTCCATGGGAGTCACCCTTCTTTCTCTTCATCTGCTTCTCTCAAAAGGTCCTGCCTGAAAGCTGCACTCACTCGGGGAGGATAGGAAACCTAAATCTTCAAGTGGTTTCATCCCAGGCCCACTCCTTTCAACTGACACGGGGGTGGGACAACATCTGAGGGTGGCTGAGGTGTTACACCTCAGCAGCAATGGACCTTGGGTCACCCAAAGGGACATAACTGGTAGCGTGGTGAACTCAAATGACTGCAAGGAGACAAGGGGGAGATACCAGAGGATGGTAGGGCCTACCTGTTGAGCCCCAGGTGAGCCCAAAAGTCATTTTGGCTACCAAGATGACCACAGTGGAGGCCCTGAAGCACTTTTGGACCCCAAGGAATGCTGTGGGCTCATGGGAACATCTCAGGTGACCTCTCAGCAGCAAGTACAAATAGGGATGGGCCTGAGCTGATGTGTACAGTTTGACCTTGGGGGGCATTCAAGGTCACCAAATAACATATAGGGTTACTCGAGGTCATCAATTAGCATGTGGGGTTACTAGAGGTCAACTTTAGCCCAAAATTTCAGCTCGGGGGTTACTCGAGGTCATCAATTAACATGTGAGGTTACTAGAGGTCAACTTAATCCCAAAATTTCAACTCGGGGGTTACTCGAGGTCATCAATTAACATGTGAGGTTACTTGAGGTCACCAATTAGCATGCGGGGTTACTCGAGGTCAACTTTAGCCCAAAA